>NW_022985067.1:1270343-1306987 GCF_010015585.1 Eremomyces bilateralis CBS 781.70
CCGCTCCCGCCCCTCCCCCCGCGCCCAACCCGGCCTCCCCCCGGGCACCTTCTCCATCGGCCGCACCCCCTCCATGGGCCACGTCTCCTCCCTCTCCCCCCCCTCCGACCTCGACATGGGCGTCGGCGCTTCCCCCACCTCCGCCACCGCCGACCCCACTCCCGACGCTGATCGCCCCACCCCGGATTCCACCGGCCGCGGCAGCGTCTCCGGTGGCTCGGGCGCCGCGCTCACCGGGTCGTCCCACCGCGGCAGCTCGAGCAACACGAGCTTCAGCCCGGGGGACAACACGTCGGGCGCGTCTTCGAGCAGGACGGGCCCGCTAGGCCTGCATGGGGATTTCGGGTTCGCGGGGTGGAATCTAGGGAACGGCGCCGCGATGGCGCCGGGGGGCGGGGCAACGATGGGGGTGGGGGCGATGGGGGCGATGGGGGGGCCGGCGACGACGGCGGGGCAGGGCGGGATGGATGCGAGTGCGGGGTATGCGGATTTCGGGGACTGGAGTATGGGGGGGATGGGGATGGGGATGGGAGCGGGGACGGGGATGACGCCGGGGCCGACGGGGATGACACCGGCGAATGGGGAGTGGGCGATGATGGACGATTTGCATTGGCCGGCGAATGGGTGAGAAGACGGGCGGAGGTCGAGCTGGATGGCTGGAACTGGGATGGGATAGGGTTCTTGGGACGAATGGACGGGCGTTGGGATGCGATCTAGCAAAAATCTTGATGGCAGTACGCTCCTTCACTCTACTGGGAGGGCTTAATGATCTGAATGGAACTGTATAGTACACATCTGAGATAGGAGTTGGACTCTCCCCTTTTTGTCACGACGTGATGATTGACCTATGGGAACAATAGCACGGCTCTTAGGTAGTCAATTGAATATCATAGTATTACGGCTGAAAATACGTACATCTTACTATAGAATTCCTTGTATGTACCCCTTATGCTGTGTCCTGTCAGGAGTAAGGGGGTCTCACGGCGATCGATGATTGGCCACCCGCGGTTGATGTCATTCGCACTGCCGAGGATCCCTGAATCGGATCACGAAGCTCATGATACTTGCAGACCACTTTCTCAGGGCATTATTATAATCCAAACATAACTTCTTGTAATCAATCTTAAGCTGGTGTACCTCAATTAACGATTCTCCTCCCTCGCCATCCACAATGTCCTACCCCGACCCTCCCTGCCCCTTCTGCACCATCGCCTCCACCTTCCCTGGCCCCTCCTCCCACACCACCTCCTCCCCCAATCCCCCCAAATCATCCCCCCCCATCGCTCCCCTCCTTGCTGCCGTTCCCACGAACCCCGACCCCTACCAACTGTCCCCGTCCTGCTTCCTCGTGCTCGCCGCGGACGACACGCTGGCGTTCCTGGACATCATGCCGATGACGCGCGGGCACCTGCTAGTGACGACGAGGCGGCATGTGGAGAAGATGGGGGGCGCGGAGGGGGAGGAGATGGGGCGATTGGGTGAGTGAGATTTGATTTTGTTAGCGACGGCATAGCATTTGGTGGTTTCGGCGGGTTGGACGGGGTTCGCGGGCGGTTTGGCGGTGGCACGGTTCCTATGGTTCCTCGGATCGCTGGAGTCCGCGGAGTGGGATATCCCAGCTGCACCACCTTCCACTCACCCCAACCACCTCAATCCTCGACATATCCCCCTTACCCCACCATCCCCTTCCTTACACGACCAAAGCTAACCCCCCTAGGCTTCTGGCTCCCCCTCCTCTCCCGCGCCGTCGCCCGCGTCACCGGCTGCACCGACTACAACCTCGTCCAAAACAACGGCATCTCTGCCGCCCAAGTGGTCCCACACATCCACTTCCACATCATCCCGCGCGGCCCACTGAACGCCCCCTCCTCACATGGCGCGACATGGCGCAGTTGGACCATGTTCGGGAAGGGCGCGCGCGAGGATCTAGATGAGGAGGAGGCGGAGGCGTTAGCGGGGGAGTTGAGGGGGGCGTTGAGGGAGGAGATTGAGGGGTTGGGGGTGGGTGGGGGGAAGGGGAGGTTGTAGATGGGTGGAGGAGGAAGGAGGTTGGATTGGGGTTGGATTAGAGTTGGGTCGGTGATATCCTTCATATATGGATTGTGTGGGAGGGATGATGGGGTGGAAGTGGGACGTCTTCATAGTGTGGAGGAGCGAGATACCCTGGCATGCAGATTCACTAGACACAGAATTGGCAATGGTGGATCGCGGTGTTTATGGGATTTGTAAAAATTTTCAGCTTCATTTTGCTCCGAATGAGAGGCTAGCTAGATGGTGTCATCCGGAAAGCCGTGTCGATGCTCTCCTGATTTTGAATTACGCGCTCGTGCATGGAGAGCGCATGGAACTCCCCAAAGAAAACACGCCAATGGATGTTCTGCGCCTGTTACGTGGTAACTTCAGCTCCAGCGTGGTCATGATATCGCCGCGCGGTCTTTTTTCCTGCATATGCTCCAATCAAGCTCCTCGACAAGTGCTCGCGGTCCCTCATATCTTCCGCTGCTCAGCGCAGCGACTATATCGCAAAATCGATTCTGGGGGTGTGCCCCAGTACTGGCCGTGTCCAGGACTCTGTATTCATGTGTCGCCGATATTTGTCGCGGCACTTTTGGTGTGTAAAAAGCTTCCTCATGTAGAAGTCAAATTGGTATCATCAGGCATGAAATGCATGGCATCATCGTCGTGCTCCAACCATTCCTAGGTGGTGGTTCATTCCCCGCTCGCTCATGGCCAATGGGCTGGGAACCGTGGGTGAAAAGTCCTGCAAGGGTGCGATGTCAGCGGGATGGTCCCGATGAGAGGCGCAAGCCAGGTAGGAGATCGTAGAGAGAGAGATAGAGAGAGAGAGATCACATCCTAGACAGGACCAGAGAAATCTGAAAAGAAATAGAAAGGCTTCCTCAGTATCTATCTGCTCTATCTCAAGCAGACGTAGATGGAAGCAAGAATATCTTCGGCTTCCCGTACCCAGAAAATGTGGCAGAAGAAATGAAAAAAGATTAATTCCTCACCTTTCTCCGCTTCTTTTTCGAATAACCGCGGTCATCGTCCCCGGTCGCCTCCTCCCCAAACCCTTCATATCCAACGAAACTCTCATCCACATAGCTGCGCTTCTTTCCCGATCGGCTAGGTCTCGACATAGGCGAAGGCGCAGCTGACGGACGTGCAGATGAAGGAGCCGATCGAACACCACTGACAGTCCCAGCAGGCTTCTTCATGGCAACGGTTGCAGGTTTGTTGCGTATATCGTCCGAGACCAATGCTCTGTAAGTCTCGCTGACGGAATTGGGCATGCGTCCCGGTGCCATGCTGAGAGCTCGTGCCATTCTGGCGTTGTTGCGCGGTCGGTCGATCGCTTTGCTGTGAACGTGCGTCGCATACCAGTCTTCATCCGGATAGCTCATCATTTGCATGAGTTCCCCAGGCGTGTGAACGGCCCGTGACTTCCCCGCCAGTCCCATCTGCTTCACCTTGCCCTCATACGATTTTCGCAGCTTGTTGATCTTCTCGCCTGTGGTGGGGTCGAACCGTGCCACGGAGGCCGCTAACGGATCGAGTTTGTACAAGGAGATGAGGTTCTGCGAAGGATGCGGCCGAGATTTGGCGTGTTCTAGACAGTCAACAACAGTGCCTCAAAGAAAAGCGATGGTGTTTCATAGGGGTCATGTTGTGACAATCAAGGGTATGGCTGAACCAATCAGCAGAAAGGGACTGGGAGTCTTACGGGTTCTGCAAAGCTTGTAGAAGACGTCATCCGAATCTGCCTCTTGCCGGTCCTCTGCCGCCTTTTTGGCATCTGCTCGCGACCCAGGCTCCCCTTGCCTATCATGATCCGACCGTCTGTGATCTTCCGTCTCTGACATGATAACGTCGGTATTGTGGATAATAGTGTGGTCGGGCGACTTCTTTTCCGAAGCGACGGTCGAGATTCTCGAAGAGTCATCGACCATCATCGCATCCAAGTGATCATTCTGGGTGGGCTGAGATGCTGCGCTCGGAACGTGGCTAATCGGCGTTGAAGCGGTCGGACCGGACGAATCGGTGGCATGAGACGAAGCGTAGGACTGTGAATTCGAAGACATGTGCGGAGGCGAGGTGGGTGTGTTGGGTTGAAGGGCGGCGATTTTCGAAGGTGAGGAAGCGTCCGGCTTGGCGTGCTGATAGTACGGCGGCGACGCAGGTGAGAACGATCCGGAGTGCCTCGCGCGCTTGGGAGCGGACATCAGAGCAGTGCCCTATCGGCGAGAGATGGCGGTCTATCGAAACGAAGGTTGCGCGGGTCGGATGGAGAGATGGATCGTGGTGACCGGTGGGTTAGAGTAGTGATGGGGGAACTAGGAGTGGATCGCGGTCGGGCTGACCGGCACAGCCTTTTCCAAGTGAATATCGATCCGTCAAGCAGCGAAGCGCAGCATGGGTCATATATCGACGGTTCGAGAGTCGAGAGTCGGTGGGATATGTGTGATGGGTATCAAGAATGTGTGTAAGAGAGAGGAAGGGAGGAGGCGTCGGAGGGAGAAGTGGGTGAAGGTGAAGAGGAACAATGAGGTGAAACAGTGAAACTGATTGTGGTCATGTGATTGGTCATGTGACGAGTGACATATCATTACTGTCATGTGATCTATGTATCCTCATCATGTGACCATTATCATGTGACCAGCGCCTCTAACCTCCCCCCAAACATCACTACAGACTATCACGTCCTTAATGAGCCGTTGATCCAATCCATACTCCCTACGGCCTATACACCATCCTACACTGCCACTGTGGGAGGAGTTAATGTCTCAACCCTCAGACCACAATGAACTCTTGCAGCCCAATCTCAAGGCCGCAGGAAGGTGACGAGCTATATCTCCATCAACCTTGAAGCCCTCAACTCCATCATGGCTTCATCAGAATCCAGACCCAAGATCCAACAGCCTACACCGCAGGCCCTCCCCACCCGGCCCGGCCCAACCGCGATCCTCGTCTCCCCCCGTCAAAAAGGTAACCCCATCCTCAAACACATCACCGCCCTCCCATGGGAATACTCTGACGACATCCCCGCCGACTTCGTCCTCGGGCAGACCACCTGCGCGCTCTTCCTCTCCCTCAAATACCACCGCCTGCACCCGGAGTACATCTACGGCCGCATCCGTGAGCTTGCGGGGAAATACAACCTGCGCCTCGTGCTCACCATGGTGGACGTCGACAACCACGAAGCCGCGCTCAAGGCGCTCTCGAAAACCAGCCTTGTCAACAACGTCACCATCGTTCTGTGCTGGAGTGCCCAGGAGGCCGGCCACTACGTCGAGCTGTACAAGATGTACGAGCACGCGCAGCCCACGAGCATCAAGGCGCATCAGGCGACCGGGTATTCGGATCGGTTGATCGAGTTCATCACCGTGCCGCGGAGCGTCAACAAGACGGATGCGGTGGGGTTGATCTCCAATTTCGGGAGTCTGCGGACCGCGGTGAATGCGAGGCCGGAGGAGGTGGCGTTGATTGCTGGGTGGGGCGAGAAGAAGGTGCAGCGGTGGTGTAATTCCGTGCGGGAGCCGTTTCGGTTGAAGCAGGCGGCCAAGCGAGGGTTGGTCCGGGAAGATGGCGGTGCGAGCGCGCCGGTAGGACGGCGGACAGGGGGTCCGGGGACGTTTGGGATTGAGGAGACGGAGAACCTGCCGAGCAATGCGATTGATGTAGACACTGTTGGGCTTGAGTCGGAGGAGGCGGCTTTAAGGGAAGTTGAGGCGCAAAGGAAACGTTTAGAGGCGGAGAGGAATGCCGAGAGCTCTCGCGTTGAGAATGAAAGGGTAAAGGCGGCAAAGAAACGACCGGCTGAGGAGCAACTGGACGACGGTGTCATGGCTGCATTAGCAAAGCTTCGCAATCAATGAATTGCATTTTTACGAGAAGTGAGTATTCGTGAAACTAGTGTACATGAAAATCATTCGAATCTCAGCTTTTTGTCCATATTCGCAGCACCCTTCATGATCGTCGCAGGAGTATCCCTACTCGAGAACTCTCGCGACCCCCTCCGACCCACCTCAGTACTCCAGGGCTGGGTCCGTCAACGTATGCGGATTTCTAGACGACGAGGGGCTGAAGAATAATGGGTGAACGGCAGAGCACAGCGCAGCATTCTAACCCGACTCCTTATTGTGATTGGCGGGAGTGTCGGCATCGTAACCGGCAGAAGTGTCCCGATCGAAATCGCTAGTAGGATCCCCACTATCGTAATGGCTAGACGCGGCCACGTTGTAATCAGGGAAGTCCACGTCGTGGTTAGGAGCAAAATCTCCCCCCGCATAGTTCCCGATCAGGTGCTGATATCCATGTCCCTGACACTGTCCCAACACAATATTCTCCAGCAATTCCATGTTTTGCATCAGCTCCTTAAAGAACGTCCCCTGCAGATAGGCCTTCCATCGGGGGGCGTTTGCACCGAAGAATTGCCACTCCTCCGGCCTCCACAAAGTCTTGTTCCCGATCGCCAACGTCCCGTTGTATCCTAGCAAGTCGTCCCAGTTCTCGTAGAACATGTTCAGGGCCCACCCGCTCCTCGGCGTATCCACGATCTTCGCTTCCGCCTTCGACCCCGCTACTGGCTCGCTCAATTCCGCAGTCTGCACGTATGACAAGTCGATCACGCACTCGGTCCCCTTTATCCGGAACAGCCAGTGACGTCGCTGCACGAACTCAATCAGGGGCAGCTTGGACATTGCGAGCGACCGCTCATCCCCAAACGTAACGAACCGCTTCCCGTTCATCCAATGCACGCCCGCGACCTCCGGGTGGAATCGGATCGTCTTCGCGAAGTCGAGGAGGCGGCTCGGCACCTGCGATTCGTGGAGCGAATGGGTACCCTCGATGCCGAAGTGGTACGAGAGTCCGCGTCCCGTCAGGTCGGCGAAGCAGAATTGAAGCATCTGCGTGGGGCCGTCTTCGTTCGCGAAGAACTTGGACCAGGTACCGCGGCTGGACGCTTGTCCACCTTCCATAGGCTGCAGGTCGGCTGCGTAGGATGTCTCGAGCCGGTACGTGCTGTAGGACTTCTTGGTTTCTTGGAATTTGAACAAGAAGGTCGCGGAGTAGCGGGGTCGCATGCTATTGAGATCGTCGGTGAGGAGATCGTAGGGACTTAGGATTGCGCTGCTGCGTTGGAGGCGGCCGAGGATATGCCTCTCGAGTTTTCGATCGCCGAGATGCTCAGTGACTTCCGAATTGAAATTCCCTACATCGTCAGCGTTGCGTTCGTTGATGAGTTGCTCGAACTCCTCGAGCGAGTATTTGGTGACGGGATTGTTCTTCTTGTCTGTCCTCACCGCATCAACGAGGAATTGGCCAACGCGGACTCGCATCTTCAGATTGCCTCGGAAATAGTTCAGGAGTTCCAAGGTCGGGATCGTGATAGCCTCGAGCAGCTGGAGGTTCCTTTCGTCGTTGTCGCTCACTCCAAGGAGAATCGACCCAGGCGCTAGCTTGTCGATTTCAACAAGTTTAGCTTCTTCATTCGAGGGCCCGAGTGGTGGCAGCATCTCCTGTCGTGCAGTGAGTGCATACGAATCCAGTTGCTTTCCCTCCAGCTCGCAAGCGAAGCCGATAACAGGGGGCGGTTCGTTCGTCAAGCCCGCCCAGTCCGTTGAACAGAAAGTGCTCGTGGTGAACTTGCGAACCGCCACCGTGTCCACAATTTCGGAAAGATACACCCGTTTGAACAGTACGATTTGGGGCTTCTCGTATTCCCTGGCATCAACTTGTTTATCGATCGCCATAATGCGAGCCATTCCCTCTGTCGCTCCGAGACTATCCTCACAATACAGGCACAGAATTGGGTCGCCATGCGCATCCCACTTCTTCGTGATGTAGATTTTATGGTCCATTCGGATTGGATCCAAAGCCTCCAGGTTCTCTCCCAGGACCTCCTCCATTCTCCAGTCTCTTCGGCCCCAGGCAATCTCGGCGATCATCCCGAAGATAACGTTCGGTGGGGGAGGACGTCGATACTTTTCCAGCGAGGTTTGGGCGAGGATGGACTGTTCCCCATAGAATCGGGTGACTTCCGCCCGGACCCTAGCAAATTTAGTGCCGAGCAGCTCCTTCGGAACGGCCTGAAGCCATACTTGGATCTTGGCTTTGGCTCTCCGTACATCATTCGGCAGACCATAGAAATTCAACAGAATGTGGCCATTCGGTATATTTAGGTTTGGTTCCATGTACACTTCGCAGGACCTAGCGACGTCGGCCAAATCGAGCCGAGGATACCTCGCCGGAAGGTGAGACTGGTCGCCCGGATCGAATCCCGGAGGAAACTTCATTTCGTCGCAAGGTCGTTCCCTCTTGCGCCATTTACGCCGACCTGCATTGTCGGGATCGGTCACAAGCGAACTGAAAATCTTCGGACGGCGAGACCCTTTCCGCGTGGGCCTTGGAGGGCCACTACTCAGAACGTGGGTGTAGCGTGGAAGTCCACCGCCGATTGGCTCCATCTTCTTGGTGAAGTGGAGCTTCCGGTTCGGATCATCGACCTGAGAGTAGGTGGGTTTCGAGCCATTACCATGTGGCTTGGGTAGATGTGCTGAATTATGCGGAGGCATGATCGGTGGGTTCGGTCTCGTCGGTGCGACCTCAAGCTGCTTCAGAGAGGAAGTTTCCACCTTGGCGGTTGTAGACATGCCATTTCGGTTCACAGTGTCGCTTTTAGCTCCGACAGTGATAAGTCCGACTTGATACTCGATCTGGGGGAGGTCGGAGGGGAGCACAACCTTGGGGGCAGTCTCTTGAATTGGCAGTTGAGCTACGCCGTTGGCTTTCGCGGCTTCTGAGGATGGAGATTCTTCATCATCCGAGAAACTCATGAGGTCAGGTTCTTCATCCTTGTTCGTTCTAGAAGGTGAAGACTCCTGCAGAACGGCGAATTGATTGGAGTCCCCCATTATGAGGACTGGATGACTCGAGTCTAGGGGAGAGTGCACCGTATTATCGGGGTAGCGGGGAAGTTCGAGTAGGAGCAAGTGAATGAAGTTGAAATATAATCACAGAACGAAAGTGGTGGACTATCAAGGTCTGTCAAAGTCTTTAACAAACCGACACGAACCGCATGTGTATGCCCCACAGTGGAATGGCCCGAGAAGGTGACGCACATGCCATGCAACGTGAGAAGTATCCAGAGGCCAATAGGGCAGAAATGTTTCGTTATTGGCCCAATCGCAGTACTTATGGTTGAGTCGAACTGCGATGGAGAATCGAGTTTGAGATGTGGTAGAGCAATTTATAGGTGGGTGCTGTCTGAGAAAGGAAGGCACAGGATGTAACCATCTCCTCACGTGGCCCCCTACTTGCTCGATCGCAGCATGAGCCAGGCTATTCCTGTCCCTCCATAATACTTGCTTAGAGAAAATACAGAAGAATATAACTTTAAGTGTCCCCAACTCAACGCGAAGAATCCATATGACTGACTTAATGAAAGGGGCAGCAATGCGGGCAGCCGGAACGGAACTCTGACAAACGGAACTCTGACAAACGGAACTCTGACAAACGGAACTTTAAGTTATACTTAACCTCGCCTCTCCTTACCATACTCTATCATATGGGTCGAACGAAGACATATTCGCGTGAGATCCGGGTCTCTCTGTCCTCTATCTAAGCAGAGGCCAGTGCTGGTGATATTATACTCATGCAAAATGCAGACATGCCTTCTCATGCCGATGAGATGGTGGCATCCATGGATCTCCACAAGCCTCTCCATGGCCCTCCTGCTGTGGGATAATTTGGGTTTGGATTTCTCGAGTCAATGTTTTGGATTTGAAGACTATGAGATGACGTTGAACAACAGAAGGTTGAAATACTATTGCACTACGATATATTGTGGCGCTAGTCCTAAAACCATTAGCAGTAGTGGCGCTCGCAGGGATAGCTGTGGCGTTTTTCCAAATGTCGTTAGCCTGCCCGTAAAGGGACATGGATACACTAATCTATGACGTCCTTGCTCCAGCTCTCGCACCAGCTCCCGATATATACGAAATACTGCATCCAGATTCACATACTGTAACTAATAAGATGGGAATTGAGCTCAATAATGGCCACAATCATGAAAGAGAAGCCATTATTTGGTGGGAACAAGTGAGTGCGATCAGGGAGTTGCGTATTGGTCAAGCTGCCACTGATATATTAGGCATTGGCGGAATCCCGACTGGACCGAGCTCGATGATCGAGTAAGGGGAGGAAGGTCTGAGGTATCCTCCATGCACTGAACCATCGTCAGAGTTCCGAAATATTAACTTTCAACCAGTCCCATCTCCTAACTGATGGCCACCGTGCCGAATTCTGCGGCATTCTTGATATCCATGCCCTACGCGGCGCGGGTTTTGCAAGCCAGCGAACGACTGGGGATGATCGGTCGTGGGATTTGGAAGGGTTCACTGGGGTGAAACTGAGGATTCTTAACTCTGATGGTATGCCGAGATTATTGCCCTTTGTATAATATGTCTTGATAATGGGACAGTGAAAAACTATACCTTCAGTGTGAAGGACATGATTCTCCGGCGCCAACCGGAGGGCCAAGGCCAGGGCACTCTCTCATATGAGGCAGACTTCACACTCTCAGGTTCAGAGACAGATGTTTTCCTTCCATTCTCACGCATGAACGCCACATATCGTGGGAAACCCATAAACAATGCCCCAGAACTCAGGCTGTCAAGCATTAAGCAGATGAGCATCATGATGAGAAGGTAAGTAGACTATTTTCTTCATCTCCACCATTTCTAGCCAACTAATGACCGAAGCTTTTTCGGCGAGCAAGAGGGACGCTTCTCGCTGACGATTGGCTCCATATCTGCCTACACATCAGAAGGTGACATCCTGGAGGCGGAGAAGGGGAAGAATGTCCCAGATCTGAATGAATGGGAAACCTACGTGCAACGGGAAGCCCACCGACGGAGGATCCTCCACGCGTGCCTGATGGCAATAGCATGCGGGACGTTAATCACAGTGACAATGTCTTCCACCGGCACGATCTCCTCGCTTTTGGAATGGGTAAGGTCGCACGAGTAGCACGTCGGTCGCCAAATCCGTGTAATAGAACTGGTTTTATATAACTAAATGTGCAGTTCCTGGACGCCAGCCCGATATTTATGCCGATCTAATCATAGTCAAATTCTTCCACTCTCACTGATGCGACCACCATGGGTATTTGGAATTCTGCCGCCTTTGATTCTTCCACGATGGGCACTGCCCCCTTCGCCTCCATGTCCGACAGCTCGTCCACCACGGACAACGTCCATTCCACCTTCACCCCCTCCTGCCCACCCAACTCCGCTTCCCCCCTCCCCCGCACCTTTCCCCTCCTCCACCAACATGCCGCCTCCACAATCCGCATCACGATCTCCACCTCCTCCGCATTCCGCGGCGCGTATATTAGCATAAAATCCTCTGGCACAAACTGCCGCAACCACCCCCCCCTCCCCAGAGGATGCCGCTCCCCCCACCCCTGCATTAACACCACCCGCACGTCCCCCGGATGCAGCACGATGTGCATCGACCCGTCCCACGGATGCGCGTGCAGCAGCTCCGTATCCCGATCCGTCGTCGCCGCCCCGCTTCCCCCCTCGCGTGTCTCTGAGCAGCTAAACAGTGCCGGCCCATGCTTTTCGATGCAACTCACCCCAAACACCGCTGCGTTCCCCGGATCGTCCGCGACCCGCCGGATCGCCCGCTCTAGCATCGCGAACTCGGGCGCGTGGGCGTGCTGGTTCGTTTGGCGGTGGGGCGCGATGCCGACGACGGTGGGGCGGGATCCGCGGCGGGGGGGAAGGGTGGAGGGATGGAGGTAGCCGGCGGTGGGGGGGAGGGGGGAGGCGCGGCGGGGATGCGGGTGGGCGAAGAGGGATAGGAATTTGATGCGGAGGTAGCCGAGGGGGGTGGGGGGGGTGCCGCCGGGGCCGAGGGAGAGGAAGAGGATGTAGTCTTTGTGGAGGAGGGGGAGGAGGGAGAAGAGGGGGAGGAGGAAGAGGAGGAGGAGGAGGAGTGTTGTGAGGGGGGCGGAGGGTTCGTGGGTAGGGGATTGTTGGGCCATGCACGTGGCGGTGAGGTTGAAGAGGGCTTTGCTCGAGCTGGTCATGGTTGGGAACTATGCCCTAGGACTGATGGTCTGAAGGACGCAACTTGGAACTAAATAAGAGCAGAGAAAGGGGTCAGAGCAGAGAAGGGGAGGGATCAGTGGCTGTAGATGGGAAATTGGGTTCATTACACAACATGAGAAGACGGTTAGTCGCACACCGGTTACTTATATCCACTGAATTGATGTCGCGTGTGTTCATCCACGACCAGTCGATACGTATATTCGTTCGATTCTCGTCTTCCAGGTACGGTAACCATTACAAACTCGCCGGTTGGCCCATAGTCGGGCCGTACCTTAATTGGTCGACCGTGAAACAGCTTCCATATTTCAAATCCAGGTTTTCGACTCAAGACTGCGAACTTGTCAGCTTACTGGTTTCCAATCCGTTAATCCGCTTACCAGCTATCTATCATGCTTCAACCATGTGGGTACGTCAGCATCCCAGTTTGGGCAATTGTACGTCATATGCTGGAAGTTGGTACTTATATTGCTGTGACAAATCTCGGCGCATCTCCACCCGTTCGTAAGTCTGTAAACGTCGTCGTCCATATGAGACAAAGGTCCCTTTAGCAAACCAAGAAACTTGTGGTACATGCACCGCCATGCTGTCAGGGTTCTGAATAAATCTGGGCAAACATCTTGTCACCCATGGCACTGAAGCCCCGTCATATCATATCGTGGACGGCTTCAACTGGACAAGTTCATGCCGTGTGGAGAACAGGAGATGAAGCAAGCAAGCAGAGGCACTCGGGTACTAATAATATCGATGGTTCACGGTCGTCGACTCACCGCTCACTTCAGCGGCACTGCCCGACCGACTGGGTTGGGAGAAAATACGCCGCACATGTTGTACAGCAACGCGATCATCACGAGCGTAGCGAGTTACCTAAGTGGTCGAATCAATTCTTCTTTGCCCTCTGATTGGCTAGACAGGGGTTTGCGAAAGGAAACCACGTGACTTTGATGCTTTTCACTGTTTACTTTCTATTTCTATCTCTCTCCTTCCTCTCCACCAATCGATTGAAACCAAGCTTCCTGCGTGACTAGTTATTATAGTTTGTAATAGCAAGCACTAGAAATTCTGCATCGTAATACGCGTGGGAAGTTAAGGTGATCGGCAAGCAAACAAACGCGTCGCGACGCGTCAAGAGCGCACACATCCAGCAACAGACGAGCATCACGAACCTACACGACTAGTGGCCATCATCTGTGGTAGCGACCACTGAAGCCCTATACCACACTACACGTAGGAACCCGGGCAATAGAAAGGACTACCAGGAATGCCCCCCGCCCTCCCGAGGGCGCCTCCAGGAAGAAGGGGCAAAGTAACACCGACATCCCGAGAGCCGCCAAGCACGGGATCGACCCCTATGGTATCAGGAGTCACAACGAGAGCAGGGAAGGTAACCCAAGAGACGGCAAAGGCCAGAGCCCGGGAGATAAACGAACGACTGCAACAAGAGATGGCGGCTAGCCAAAAGAAGGATCACGGCTCGAGTGACGCGATTACCAAGATGCTCCGAGACGGCATCGCGGCAATAGAACAAGGAATCAAAGCACAGACAATGGAACTGAAAACCGAGAACGAAAGGCTGAAAAGCGAACTAAACAGCATGACCAACAAATTCGAGAACGTCACGAACAAATTCCAGGATATGGAGAAGACGGTCGAGACGCTAAGACAAACCCTAGAGAGAGTAGAACAAACCGTGCTTAGCCAGTCTAGTATATCTAGCCCCTTGGGAAGCACGCGAGCGGGATCATACACCGCAATCGCCGCGGCAAGATCGAACAGCCTGACAGTCCCTTCCCCGACGATGCTCTCACCATCGATCGCCATTACACCACCAGACACCATCCCAGATCTTCGTTCCGTCTCCGACCCCGTCGTGACACGTATCCCCTCTCCAGGAAACGGCCAGATAAGGAGGGAAAACCATAGGCCACCGACGGTTAACCTCAACCTTTCGGCTTCTCGATATAGTTCGGCCGGTAATAAGGAGCTTAAGGAAATGATGAACAAGACCCTACAGGCAACCGACGAAACGAAGAATTGCAAGTGCACTGCCGTACTAAACCGCCGACCAGATAGCATAGGCTTCGTCTTTCGATCACAACAGGAAGTCGAAACTATAGAGACAGCACTACCGTGGGCCAACGATCCAACGCTCCAGGACATAAAATTGAATATCCGCGAGGATTTCAAAGTCAAAGCAACAGGAGTCGACAGATTCTCGGTAGGCAACCCAGAGACAGGTCGACGGATCGATGAAGATATTGTTAAGGACATCTGCATCGAGAACGATGCCCAGATCCGCGGCATGCGACTACTCAGCCGGCCATCAGCCCACCTAAGAATCGAGTTAGTGGTCTTCTGTAGATCGCAAGCAGAGAAAGATAGACTACTCAACGAAGGATCGATCTCTATCCAGGGAGCATACGTGAGAATTAAAGAGTTCTTCGAAACACCACGAAGCAGACGATGCTTCAAGTGCCAAGGTCCCAACCATAACGCAGTGGACTGTATAGAAGACGCAAGGACTAGAAACGCCCCCCAGGTAGAAGACCCCCTCCGGGTATTAGACGCATGGTCTAGAAACGTCCCCCAGGAATTCTCTAATGCGTAGTAAACCTCTGAGAATACTACAGGCCAACATGAGGAAAATGCCAGAAGCACAGCACGCACTGATGAACGACGAAGCACTACAGGATATCAGCGTTATCCTGATTCAGGAACCATCCTGCTTCCTGACAGACGATGATCGAGTGGTTGCAGCACCATCTACTCACTCATATTTCCAACAGTTCATCCCAAACGAAACCCATAAGACACTACGATACCCAGTACGGTCACTGATCTATGCAAGCCACCAACTGCGACCCAGGCAAATAGAGCTAGGGTCACCAGACATCACAGCAATCGAAGTGGAGATCAACGGACGAGAGATGATCATCATATCAGTCTACGTACCAATACAAACAGCAACAGTCGCGGAGAGCCAAGCCCAGGTTAGAGAGATACTAGACTTGATCGAGAACACGACCGTAAGATTCCCATCCCATGATCTACTCATTGCTGGGGACATCAACCGTCACGATCAGCTATGGGGAGGAGACAGGGTTAGAGATAACCATGGGGAGGATATTATCCAATTCATGCATAAGCAAGGATTACAACTTGCCCTCCCCAGGGGTACCTCTACACATAACTCAGGAACCACGATCGACCTCTGCATGGTATCAAGCCGGCTATTCGAAGACATACTCCGATGTACAACCTGGCCTACCGAATATGGCTCCGACCATAACGCAATCGAGTCCCAATTTGACCTAGACCTATACGACTGCACGAACGAGCCAAGAAGGCTCTTCCGGAAGACTAACTGGAAGAGGGTAGCAAAAACCACCAAGGAAGGGATGAAGAACCTGCAAATTCCACCGGACAAGAAGATCCCAAAAGAGAAAATCGATGAGTTCAGCACCCAGCTAATCCAGATCGTTACGAATGCGGTCCTCCAAGACACCCCAGTCGCTAGGCCATCGGCATTCTCAAAGAGATGGTGGACAATGGATCTCACAGACCTCAAAATCGCGCATACAAGGGCAAGAAACGAAGCAGCCTCAACGCGAAGAGCAGGAACCCCCAACAACCGCCTAGAAGAGAAAGCCAGAGTAGCTACGAAAACCTTCCACGACGCGATACGGAGAGATCGAAGAACATGTTGGAAGGAATTCCTTAGCGACAACAACAACATCTGGAAAGCCGCAAAATTCCTCCACCCAGCCCAGTCAAGCGCGTTTGGGAGGATATCAGTCCTAAAGACAAACGAAGGGCTAGCGAAAACAGACTAGGCAATATCAAGGGAACTCCTTACCCACTTCTTCAGCCAACCGGCAGACGCCCCAGAACCGCCCCAAACTAGAGAAAGACACCAACACCGCGTAAGAATATCAATCATTCCATCCACCACTTATTCCTGATCTACCACTATTACCTCCGACATGTCATCTTCTGGAGACCCCAGTGGTAGAGTATGCTCGAACTGCAGGTCCTAGAGGGTTAATAGGGAGTTTACTTCAAAGCGTTGCCGACTACTGGTCAAGAAGTGCTGGCGATGTTGTTACGGTCACGATCATGGTGACGCTGTAGGTAGAGTGAATGATTCGAATACGTTGAGGCTGACATCGTTAGACCCCGTTGACTATCGCATATGCCATCACAACGCATAAGTCGCAGAGAATGACTCTAGCACGGGCTGTGCTAGACATTTCGGAGCGGGAGTTCGCGCCTGGCCTGACCTACGTGGCAGTCTCCCGTGTGAAAAGCCTTAGAGGGATTATGTTTGAGGCTCCATTCGATTTGCAGGATTTGAACCCTCGCACGGAGAGTGAGACGATGAAGTCCCGGAAGCAGGATGCGCTCAGGAAGGAGAGCCAGCATATCACGGCAGAGGTTCGTTTATATCGTTTAAATCAATCGCGCGGTGTTAACATAGTGTAGGACATCCGACGGCCTGTCGGATTGTCATCCTCAATTCCACTTCCTTCACAGGCGGCACAGTAGGGACGGAGTTCATAGCTTAGTGGCGTGGATGCGGAGGACTTCTGGAAGGCGGAGAGTGCTATAAACAAGGTGGTTATGTGGCGCGAGATCAGGATCAAAACATCACTATACGATCAGACGATCAGATGAGAAAAGGGTATCGTTTGAATTCCTAATTAGGAAGTATGCACTGGTCGCGAAGATACTGTTTTTGAGCGATTCAGCTATTCCTCCCATGATGATTAAGAATACTTGATTAAAAATCCTACGGGGGGTGATTCTATATTCTAGGAAGGCAGAGATCACATGCTACCTACGCTCATGAGATTTGGGGCAGAAAGGTTGCCTTTATGCATCACTGGCCTATTTTATTGTGGTCTCTTGAAGAATTTGCCAGATACACAGCAGGATGACTGGTGAACTATGTTTCTAAAATGATGATGTCGATTTCCTGAAGTGGTAGAGGTAAATGCGAAGTGAAAGATGGTGCCAAATATTGACTTACTTCCAGTGAACTGTGATAATATTTCTCTTAGAGATTTACTTTCCTCCCTCACTCGCTCTTGTCCCCAAATATTTGTTCGTTTGATCATCTTGCTTTCTCGTCCACCAACAGCAAGAGTATGTTAAAGGATTGAGTTTGAGCAGAGTAGACCAGACCTGACAATAGTCAAAAGGGCAAGCATTAAATTTCAGCCTTAGCGCCTTAGAGCCTTAGCGAATTTTCGTCTTAGCTCCTTACCCGTCACGATGGCAACCCCTACGCAACCCCCACGCCTCCATCTCATCCGCTCCGCCCAAGCCAACCACAACACCTCCCTCGCCAACCACCAGATCCGCGACCCCCTCCTCACCCCCACTGGCGGACTCCAAGCCCGCCACCTCCGCCATGCGATCCCCCCCTCCATCCGCGACCGCATCGGCTTCTTCGCCGCCTCCCCCCTCCGCCGCACCCTGTACACCGCCCTCCTCGCCTTCGAAGACCTCCTCCTCCCCGAGGGCCGGGAGGAGGGCCTGATGTCGACGGGAATCGGTACAGACCCTCTGCCTATCCCCGAGTCCGGCTTGTCGGTGTCCCATAACACGCCGCGCTTTCCCGTCTTCGCGGTCGCCGAGGCCCAGACGGTCTCCGACCGCCCGTGCGACACGGGCTCGCACCGCGACCAGCTTGTGGCGGTGTTCAACGTGGTGGATGGGCCGTGGATTTACCTCGTGAGCATGGCGCATCTGCGGAAGGACTGGTTTATCAAGAAGAGCAAGTGGGCGACTGATGAAGCGATGGTGAAAGCGCGTGCGGCGGCGGTGAGGCGGTGGTGTAGGAAGAAGTTGGCGGGTTTGGAGGGGGAGAAGCGGGATATGGTGCTGGTGACGCATGGGACATTTCTGCACTACCTCACGCAGGATTGGTCGGGCTATGAAGAGGTCGCTGGTGAGTTTTGGAGATGAGTTGGGCGAGGTGACGTGGATGGGTTGTTGACTGATGGACTAGAAACCGGGTGGGAGAACTCCGAGGTGAGGTCGTTCCAGTTCGTGGATGGACTGAGGACTGACGATGATGATGCGAAGATTGAGGAGACGGAGGAAAGCAAGCAGTACCGAGAGAAGAATGGGCCGATGTGTGGGTTGGACGGGTCCTTGGAGACCGAGGAGCTCGCTCCCGCCAGAGATGCCATCGCATTCGAGCATTGAGGGCTATGATGGCACTGGGCATAAGCAACAATGCGACATGCTCAAAAAGGCGGATCACTTGATATGCATAACAGTAGTGACATGGCTCAAAAAAGTCGATTGCCGGAGATCCATACCAACGGATAGATAAAACAAGAGTCGCAAGACCTCGCACATCTTCATGCCTCGATATCAACCAACTAACGCGAGCCATCTGTCTTATACCCAACCTTCCACATCCCCCCTCACCTCCCCTCCTCCTACCCCTATGCCCCCGTCCCCGCCCCCGCCAACTCCGCCTTCAACCACGCCGGATACTCCCCCCCCGTAAATGTCGCACTATCATCATACGCGCCACCCGCCCACAGCGGACTGCACCCGCTCCCGCCCGGCACCTTCAAAGCGTCACGTCGGATCGAGTCCCCGGTGACGATGTCCCCCGTGTTGATATCGTGGTGGTGGTTGAGGTTGAACTTCTCGAAGGCGTTGGGGGTGCAGGCGGCGCCGGAGCCGGAGCCGGAACCGGAGGTGGAGGGGGTGGAGGTGGAGTCGCCGCCGAGGAGACCACTGAGGCCTTGGGGGGTGGGGGAGGCGAGGGCGAGGGGGAGGAGGGCGAGGATGGTGGTTGAGAGTTTCATGGTGGTGGAAGAAGAGAGGCGTTTGTATGTGGGTTTCAAGACGGGATCAGTGGATCAGTGAACAGTGCCGTAACGGCTGCTTGACGACTTGGACATCTCGACTTCTTAAGAAACAGAGCGTGACATTGTGTAGGGTTGAATCCATAATGGTTGTATTAAGGCTATATTAACGACATTATGATAAGAGGGGTCTCTGAAATCGACTGGACTCATGTATATTGAGATTGATTGATCGGCGATCTCATGCAACTGGTGTTTATGCTTTTGTATCCGAAGTCCGATGACATCATCTCATTAGGGTTGTCTGGAAAACCTTGTTTGATACGCTGTTCATAATTCGTATAATAATATACGAGCTTATACTACTCCGAGTTGAAGTCAGAATGCCTGCGTGGTCAAGGAACGATTATTACCTTCGTAGTGGACTCCAGGGTTAGACCATACCAACGACGATGATTTTGGCTGGGAGGCTTCAACTACCTCACTGGCTTATAAATCTACCAGAAAGATCCTCAACTGCCGGTTCCTATTCCTACCGTATATAAATTCGCCGGCAAAGTGGAATATGCCCTCGGCACAGCGTGGATCCGACTCAATATAGGGTCGTTGGCATTAAAGCAGCCCAAAAAGCACAGAGAGACATATTCCCACCTTGCCCTAGGGTTGTCCTCGGATATAGAAACCCCAGTCCTTCGACCAATCTACCGGATCCGCTTCATTTGAAGAGAGAATAAGCTTATAGCCGTTATAGAGCATGCAGTCAAGAGTCTCTTTACGCGAAGAGAGGCTTGAAACAACGACGGAAGGCTGTCTATACGCCGCGAGAATTACAACCAGCGGTCTAGACTTTCACGATGCGCAGCCACCACCAGGATACCATCTCACCCTCTCAGGTCTCCTCCCGCCTCTAGGTGCACGCCCACCGCAGCCTCATCACGACCATCCTTGGCCGCTGAGTCGCCAGCACCGCAAGACCTGCACGCCGGTCGGCGACGCCCCTGCCATTCGCTCGTATGCCCGCCTCGTGGCTGCTCAGGGCTGACAGTACGTTGCTTCTGCTCACCGTCCATCGCGACGCTTCGTGCGTTTCCCCTCGTCGCGTTTGCGGCTGAGCTGGTGGGCGTTTTGCGGTGGACTATGAATGGAACGCCTGCGAGGGAGGGCGTTGACGGTTGGATGTTTGGTGAGGTTCCTTTGCCGGCCTTATTAGGTCGAGGTGGGTGCCAGTTTTGGACTTTTCGCCCTTGTCAATCTTATACTGCGCGTTTGAGAGTCCTGTTCCGCATCGCGATACGTCACTTCTACACAGCGCTCCTTGGGCTGAAATTCTGAGTCGCATATTGTACGGCACAAGTCGCGTTGTTCTGGATCATCTTATCCTGCCTGCTGGCCAGAACATTGGGCGCAAAAGAAAACTTCACCCTCCTTCTCTCTACAATCTCTCATAAGTCCCGCTTGTCGAGTCTACTTCTGCGAACCCTTTCAAGTCCTACAAGTCTTTCTTATCTTCGACATGGCGCCATGGCCTCAAAATAACGGAGCGCCGAAACCATCGCAACCCTCAACAACAAAGCCTGCTCAGTCAGATGACCTTCGGCCCGCAAGTATCGCCGCAGGAGTCGTCTTTGGCATCTATCTTGTCATATTCGCCATACTCGGCACCTGCACCATCGTCCAGTACATCGGCCGACGAAATCGCAAGCCCCAACCCATCCCCGAGTATCTCCGCCCGTCGAATCCCGCCTACCTATCCCGCACCGGCAACAACGCCAGCTTCCTGGCCCAGGACGTTCATAATCCGCGTCGCGACGGCGCGCAGGACCCGAAGAAAGGATCCGAAGTGGTAACGCGTGATCTCGGGAGCGGTCCGATCGGGACGCCGCCAGTCGGACCGGAGGTGTATGTTGTGTCGCCGCAGCGCACGCCAGGGGTTTCGGCGGTGGAGGCGCCGCTCATTCCGCTAAAGGCGACAAGGCATGGTCATCCGGATGTTTTGAGGCGGGAAGAGAGCGGCTATAGCTTGCGAGATGCGGCGGGTTATGGGGATTCGGACAGTGACACTGATACTGTGACGGGGTTGGAGCGTCGGGTTAGCGATGTGAGCGATGTCACTGTTGATTCGACGCGGCGATATTACTATCCAGAGGCTTATCGGGGGAATAATCAACAGTAATGATGAAATGATAAGTTGGATACCCCGTTTTTATGATGCTTTTCAATGAGCGGGGAAAGATTTCTATGTCTGTCCAGGTACCCCTCTGTCTCATCGCACTATCTTTCCCGCGACGAGCGATACGGTGTTCCGATTTCGGCATCCATTTATTGGAATATTTGAGCCGCAGAGCGATTATCATGGCATAGGTGCGGAGTAACGAACAATTCATTATCTTATCGGTCTTCATGTCAATAAACACTCACCGCTCATGCAGTGACATCTCCCTCCTGCGTGTGATAACTGTGACAGCCCATTTTATTTCCCAACTGGGGAGTCCCGTGTCTAGCCGCTCGCCCCGGCCCCACTAGCCAACCCCGCGGCGCGTCATCGCGTGCAGCTGCCATGTTACTCATTACTGAAGGTATAATAATCAATAACTGCTCCGGCAGCAAACAAACATTCCTTCAAAAGGCTTCAAAGAAATTTCTATCACTGGTACTTCAAACCAATTCTTTGTTACACCAGAAAAGATCCAGTAGAAGCTACTTACAGCTCACAAATCAATTGCTAACGAATGGCCACCTTTAGAGAGGGGAACATGCTTCGACCTTCCATTCAACGATGCCTTTCCTCCCCTCGACCTACGCTCTTTCTGGGGAAGCGACTGCACGGATATAATCCTGCGAGACTCAGCTTGTCAAAGAATTTATCTGTCTTAGGGCAGCAGCGACGGTCGATCGCGATTGCAACTGCATCTCAGTTCAACGCGGCCAAGACACCAGCAGTCAGCAATGAACCGACAGTACGTATCCCGCCACGATCCGCGTTGCAGCCTTACTTGTGGATTATCCTGGGGAAACTGACAGTAGATAGTACATGTACGCATCTGGAGATCCTGGCCGAAAGAAGCTTCTCCAAACCAAGAACGATGTCGTCTCGAAACTTCCGGTGCAGATGAAGGTCTACGTCGATGGCAAGCCGGTTCGTTTTCATTGATGCCGACCGTCCTGCATTGAAGATACTGATAATGGAGTGTAGATAGAAGCTAAGAGCGGCACCGGGAAGCAGTCCAACCCTGGCGAGCCGTCGATGACACTGATCGAGTATCCGAACGTTGCGAAGGACGACGTCGACAGGGCCATTGGGGCTGCACTCGATGCCAAAGAGGAGTGGCAACGGATGTCATTTGCAGATCGAGCAGCCATATTCCTAAAGGCCGCGGATCTTGTGTCGGGGAAATACAGAAATGAAATGCTGGTGGCGACGATGCTGGGGCAAGGGAAGACTGTGTTCCAAGCAGAGATTGACTGTGCTGCTGAACTGGCGGACTTCTTGAGGTAAGGAAGACATGACACGACTATGATAGATGGCTAACAAGGTCTAGATTCAACGTCAAATACGCCGAGGATTTGTATAGCCAGCAGCCGGAACATAACTCTAGGGGATGTTGGAAGTGAGTGCCCCTTGTTTATATCATGGATAGGACTGATAGTACTAGTCGCCTCGAGTATCGCCCGCTGGAAGGCTTCGTCTACGCCATCACCCCTTTCAATTTCACTGCCATTGCGGGAAACCTACCTGCGGCACCGGCATTGATGGGTAACGTCGTGATTTGGAAGCCATCCCCACACGCGATGCTGTCCAACCATCTTCTCCATCAAATTCTGCTCGAAGCTGGGCTCCCGGAAAATGTCATCCAACTAGTTCAAGGCGACCCCCAGATGATCACTGACGTCGTGCTCGACAACGCTAACTTTGCCGCGCTGCATTACACCGGCAGCACTGCGGTGTTCAAGAACATCTTTGCGAAGATCGGCCAAGGCATCGCGACGGACAAGTACCGCACATTCCCCCGTGTTGTCGGCGAGACCGGCGGCAAGAATTTCCACCTCGTCCACAGCAGCGCGGATGTCCGCAGCGCCGTCCTGCACACCATTCGCGCCGCTTTTGAATACCAGGGCCAGAAATGTTCCGCACTCTCCCGCGCCTACGTCTCTTCCCAAATCTGGCCCGAATTCCAGCGCCTCCTGACCGAAGAGATCGCCAAGATCCGCGTCGGCTCCGTCTTCGACTTGCAGAACTTCATGGGCCCGGTGATCCACCAGGGCTCCTATGACCGGCTCACCAGCTGGATCAACGCGGCGAAGAACGACGACGAGCTTGAGCTGCTGTGCGGCGGGACGTACACCGACCCCTCCGCCGGCTTCTTCGTCCATCCGACCGTCTACCGCACCACGAACCCCACCCACAAAATCATGTCCACCGAACTCTTCGGCCCCGTCCTCTCCATCTACGTCTACGACGACCCCCCTTCCACCTCCACCCCCTCCGACCGCCCCTACCCCAAACCCGACAACCTCGCCTCTCTTCCCTCGATCTGCCAGCTTATCTCCGAAACCACTGCCTACGGTCTCACCGGCTCAATCTTCGCCTCCTCCCGCCCCGCGATCCGCGCCGCCGAGGAACATCTGCGTGACGTTGCGGGAAACTTCTATGTCAATACCAAGTGCACCGGGGCGGTAGTGGGGCAGCAGGCGTTTGGGGGAGCGCGGATGAGCGGGACGAACGACAAGGCCGGGAGCGCGAATCTGATCAGTCGGTTTGTGAGTATGCGGAGCGTGAAGGAGGAGTGGGGGGGGTTAGAGGCGGTGGGGTATCCGCATATGGAGAAGGATTAGGTGATGCGGACGGAATGCGGATGTCTTCATGAATGATGGAGGAGTTTCGGACGTTGATGTTTAGCGGTTTCGGCTTTAGCAGGTGTTAATTAGGGATGAATTACTCATCGAAAGGCGTACTAATGCATATTCGGTTGAGCATAACATTTGGGTACATTCTAATTGCAATTCCGTCTAGTAAGTACTCATTCGAGGAGGTCGGAGGTCGAATGCACATCATCCCGCAACTCTCGGCCATCTCGGAGCAAGCTACAAACTGAGGTGAGACTGAGCGATAGTTCTGACATGACCCGCGTCTGGTGTCCATTCTCATAAGCGAAATGACCGAGATTAGCAGCTCTTTGCATGCCATGTTACCTTAACTATGCCCATTGAGGTTGATATCCGATCTATAGCGTCCTCCCGTCCCCGCCCCCATGCAAAGAGATATCTCCCAAGAAACGCCTTCTAAGGCCCATCCATGATACAATACATTATCCCACTCTTCCCCTCCCAGGACTTTCTACGACTTCCCTTCTCTCCCATTCCTAGATCTCTCACCCCAACCCCCAATTCATTATCCCCTCCCCCATCCCAAACGGCGACGCCGGTCCCATCTGCCAAAAACCCGCCGGCGTCCCCCCCTCGTTCAACATATTATTCCAATCCTCCATACTAATCCCCATCTCGTCCAGCTCCATCGCCTGCTCCATCCCCGGCGACACCCCTCCCCGCCCCGCCGCCCCGAAGTTCCACGACGTCTCCGAGAACGCGAATGTCGTCTCGTTAAACGTCCCCGCCGCGGCGGGCTGCAATGGGGATGCGGCCGACGTCGCGGGCGCGTGCGCGGGGTAGCCGAGCGGCTGGCTGGGGAGGATCGGGAACGGCGGCGGCAGCGGAGACGACATCGCCGACGGCTGCTGCAACAGCAACGAAGGGGATGTCGGTCGCGATGACCGCTGTCCGGAACTCTGACCGGGGATCTGCAGCGTCGCGGAGGCGCCTTGCCACCGGGCGCGGGTGGCCTGGGCGCGGGCGAGCAGGCGCTGGAGGATGATGCCGTTCTGGCTGGAGCGGATGTCGTCGGTCCAGTTATCGACGGAGGCGGCGACGGTGTGCCAGGCGCGGTCGACGTCGGGGGTGCCGGGGAGGCGGACGCACAGCTCGGTGAGGATGAAGGCGAGGGGGAGGTACTGGAAGTAGCTGTAGATGAGCCAGCGCCACTCGTTGAGGCGGGGGTCGGATTCGAGCTGCGTGGAGAGCTCAAGGATTGAGATAGCGAGGCTGAATTGGCGGTCTTTGGCGTCGGGAGGCAGTTGGGTGGTGGCGGGTTGGCTGGGGCGGTGGGAGCTAGGGGAGTTGACGGGGGAGGGGGAGCGGACGATGGAGGAGGGGCGGAGGGGGTTGCGGAGCATGAAGCGAGATTTGGCGATGAGCATGTCGGTGATGGAGCGGGCGAGGTACTGCAGCGGGTCGGAGGGGTCGTAATTGGTGAAGTATCGGGTGTGAATGTCGTGGTGGCAACGGGAGATGAGTTGTTCTTTTTCGGCGAGCGTGAAGGAGTGGCGTTTGCCTTTGGAGTCTTCTTACGGTTTACAGATTAGCAAGATGCTCGATTTCGCCGACTTGAAGGATATCGAA
The DNA here is from genome assembly GCF_010015585.1 of Eremomyces bilateralis CBS 781.70. NCBI lineage: Eukaryota > Fungi > Ascomycota > Dothideomycetes > Eremomycetales > Eremomycetaceae > Eremomyces > Eremomyces bilateralis. Next base: position 1,295,743 of record NW_022985067.1, read on the forward strand.
GCGATACCGCCGTTACACATACCTTGACTTAGGAACACTGGCAAATCCTTCCGGTCCGTCGCTAATCCCGTCCGAATCATCCTATTCATCCTCGCAAACTCCAGTCGGACAAGACAGAAGCTGGAATCTGTCCATACCCTCTTACTCTCCACCGGTCGAGTGGACCCGGGGATCAGGTCCTCGTCATTCACATTCGACGGCGGCTCCGTGTCGAAGGCAAGATCCCACGCGGAAGACTCCGCCCCATAATCCTCGGACGCTCGCTGGTCCAGATAGCAAAGCTGCCACCACAACCGTCGCCGCTGCTCCGTCTCGAAGGGCGGCAGCATGAACCGCGTGCCATCGTGGTGCAGGCCCTGCGATTGCGCGATCCGGAGCGCCATCCCGGCCAGGTTCCCCGCGCGCTTCGTCTCATCCAGTCGGCGGATGCTCGCGAGATAGAGCACGAACGCCTGCAGCGTCGCCAGATCCTGCGTGTTGTCCAATTCCGCGTTGAGCAAGGCTTGCTCAACCGCCCAGCGATAATTGGTCATCAACGTCGCCTTCTCATGGTGCAGAACGCGCTGGACAACGTGCTCGGGCATGCTGATCAAGCTTACCCAGTAGACGGCGAACATCAGTGCTTCATTTGGCGGGGAGAGTGACTGTCGTAACTTCACGGCCGTGACGAGTTGCTCCATGGTGGGTAAATGAAGCACTTTGACGAGCGGGTCGAAGTGGCCGACGTAGGTGTCCCAGTGCACGTCGATTTGCTCGGGAGACGGGTGGAAGTACTGAAGGTCCACTTTCGAGGATCCCAGCGGGAATTTGGACGTTCCGTCAAAAGATCTGGGCGGATCTTGCGCGTCTGCCATCTCCGTGTCGGATTTGATGAGGACATCGTCCGCCTGTTGAACCGTCAGGTCTTCGTTCGCAGTGTCTGGAATGGGGACTGACCACGTCGGTTCCATGACCCCAAAAGCTGGTCGATAAATACCGCGATCGCCCCTCGGACCGCAGTAATCGCCCGACTCGGGTTTCAAAGTACCGCACTCGATCTGACTCCGACGCCCATGCCTCGCTCTCTGGAGTGATCACATCTTGGGAGCTCTCCCGGCGCGACGACTCGTCTAGAGAACTCCGTCCCGTCCGTGAACCAGACAGCGAGTGACTTCTCTCCGCGTCCAGGGCTTTTGTCAAGTCCTCAACAATCTGGTGAAACCCCATTAGCTCAGTCCAACTGCGCTGCTGACGCACCCCCACTCACGGTCTCGAGCTTGTCCATACGCTCTTTAAGTTCCGGATTTAGTGTGGTGGTGGCCGTCTCTTTCTGTGACTGTGTCCGCTTCGGACGATAGCACGTCCGAATAGGGGATGGGAAGATGCACTCCAACCTCGTCTTCGCGCAATTCCCACACGGGGATTGCTTGTCACATTTGACTTTCCGCGTCCGACAGGCGATACATGCCTTGGGACTTCGCTCTTTGATAGCTAGAGAGTATTCCGCGTCGGCCTCGGGGCCTCGGGGGTGCAAGATTTTCTTTGATCTACTACTTGAGCCGCTCATGGGTGTTGTAGGTTGTATACGATAAGGCAAGAATGAAGAACCCAAAAAGGAAGTACATAAACAGTCGATCAAGCATGGGAAACGAAAGAGAGATGGTCATGGACAGGATGTTTAATTCCAGAAAGTCGGGTTCGGTAAGGTGTACGACCATCGCGTCTCGTATATCAAGAAATTTGAAGAACCCAGCAGCGCGTTTTGCTCGATAATCAGACCAACCTAAGTCATGTCTGTAAGTAGCTGGATGGCTCTGAATTCTGAATAATCTCGTTTCGGCATTCCGGTCAATGGTGAAAATCCCCCCAGACGATACGCTGCACGTCTGCACCCTTACCCCAAGCGCCGACTGTTCCCTACCATCGCAATTATTATTAACCATTCATCTGCAACTCCCAATGAACCAGTCGTGACGAAACGGCCGATCCTCGCTCAAGGGAGACTAGCTGAGTTACGTATTATTGAACGGGCGGCGACTCCGAATTCCAATGTTGCCGATACACAGTACATGCGGGCTGCTGGCTGCAGCCAAAGAGCCCCTGTCGGCAGGTTCCTAGATCCCAAACTCGTAAGAGATTCGGCTGGATACGCTTTTCAAGTTTTCATCATGGGAGATTGGGGTCCATCCAATTGAAGAGGAGAGCCACCACAAGTGACAACCTAAGACGGCAAGCGAATGCCGGAGCATTTTCTAGAAAGCGCCACAGTTGCGAGGAGGGAGGGAGCATGAATACCTGCATCCGCCGGGCTGGGGGGACGGCGTGGGTAGGGTCTTTCGCCATCCGATTAGTAAATCGGCCGGTTCTCGAAGGTGAGAATGCTAGGGAAGCAGCTTGATTTCCGAGAAAGCCGGTCGCTGGGCGGGAACGGGATCGGGGGAAGGTTGACAGAAAGTCGGAAACACTCCCTTCAAGAAAGTTGACTGTTGATTGTTTACTGTTGAGATCGGCCAAGGCAGTTTCATTGTGGAGTCGCGTAGTGTATAGGGCGTGTGAGCCTGGCGATACATATCGATATGTTGCCCGCACTACTAACGGACTAACCGCCAACAGTTTACAGTATATTGGTGTCGGGACCAAGGAGGTATCTCTGGCGGAATATTGGTGGAGATAGGACTTTCAAATCGAATTCTTCCGCAGCACCGGAAAGTCGTATAAAGCGGTGCAGAAGGAAAAGTTCGCATTTCTCGGTCTTCTCGCGCTAGCTTGCTAGAAGCCCTGCGAGGGAGCACAAGAAGTTAGGCACGGTTAGGGATAGGAATCAGTAAGTATCACAACCATCAACAGCCTTAACTACTCGTTACTACCAAGCAATAAGCTTGAAGCAGCCCTGCCATGTCATGACATGCATTTCATACAAGGTACCTTGCCAATTTCTTGGAGAAATGCATCCCATGGGACGGGTAGCACATATGCTTTTCGTCGACAGATGAACGGATAGATACATCACCGATGGGCCAAAGAAGCATTGACGTTACCCCGTACAGTCGCATACCGCCGCATATATCGGTTTTCGTGTCGTACGGCATGAAATCACCCCGAGGAGCAGCATCGAGAGCCCAACTCCCCCTCCCATTCGACGATTGGGGAGTGATGTGACACGAGGAAATGCGTATTTCGGTCTTTGAATTTTCTAAACCGGAAAATGGGCACAGAATAAATCCACAGATGACAGTTTGTTGCTAACTCGTTCTGGTCCCGCGGAAGACTCGGCGTGCTAATTTTAGACGCCTGCAATATTCTAGAGTTTCCCTAGAGCCACAGATCCTAGTCCACGGCCCGGGGTCAAGGACTGCTGCTCGGTCTATGATAGTCGACAATGCATATCATGGTGTCACCGCCCTCGCTGCCCCTTCATTCGTTCATCTGGAACCGCGTCGAATTCGCCCGATATGATACCATGATTTCTCTCTTAGGGACACCGCTCATTGGTCGCCCACACCCACAGCCGTTCGACATCGTTCGTATCGCGACAGACCAACGGTTGCCAGGATTACCCACGACCGAAAATTCCCTTCATCGACCGCTTCTCATCGCGTCGCGCCGCTTCAACTTGTCCCGGATCCGCTGCAGCGAGTTCTTGATGTCGCCCTTCTTGAACGTGCTCAGGTCGTAGTAAACCGGCGCAATGTCCTGCATCACCATGCGTTAGCGCGATGTCTCGAAACGCTTGCGAAAAACAGTTCGGCACAGGTTTCAAAAATCAGGGGAAAATTACTCACCAGAAGCCACTCCGGCTTGATTGCCGTCACCGTTCGGATGTAGTTCTTGGATGTCAGCACGTATTCGTTGTATACTACCCAGTCGCTGTCCTGCCCAAGGACGGTGCTCGGATGCAGCAGCACGCTCTGGTCGTCCTTGACCGTGATGTACGTCTTCCCCGTGCCGTCGCGCTTGGCCACCTGCATGAAGAACCCGGCCACTAGCGCGCGCTGGATGTTCTCGTAGTACTTCTTGTCCTCGAACGGCGTCGACATCAGTTCGATCTCCTCGCGCTCCATAATGCGCTTAAGCTGTAGCCGGATGTTGTCCGCCTGCTGTAGCGCGCGGTACGAAAGGAAGTGGTCGTGGCACCATTGTTTTGGGTTGTCCTGCGCTTGCGGGCCGCGGAACGCGTGGTAGACGTTCAGCATCGTGAGGTGGTCGCCGGACGGGTGGGCGAACAGGTCTTTCATCTCGTCGGCGCGCTTGCGGGCGTTGGCGGGTCGCACGAAGATTTGCGGCACGGAGAGAAGCGCGGTCAGGGAGAGCATCTCGTTGGAGCAATAGAATTCCGGGGAGGAAATGAGCATCACCGCGAGGGCAGGATCTAGCGGGAACTCGGCGGCAAGACGACCAAGCTGGGTAAGTTCGCCATCATCGTCGAGACACGCCAAGTAGTTCAACTCTTCTAAGGCTCGCATAAGCGTCTCGGGTGCAGGAGGGTCCATAAGATCGAAATGCACGAGGTCATCGACGCCAAGCTTCTTTAAGTCCAAAACCGTGGCCGACAGGTTCGATCGAAGGATTTCAGGGTAGGTCTGTTCGATGAGCTCCTTCTTGAACGCGGGCTCGGTATACAATCGGAAGCATTTTCCCGGTCGCGTACGACCGGCACGACCGGCCCGCTGCTGCGCCGACGCTTTGGAAATCGGAGACACCAGAAGCGACTCGACGCGGATCCGCGGATTGTACACCTTCTGCTTGCTGAAGCCCGGGTCGACCACGTAGACGATGCCGTCGATGGTCAAGGACGTTTCGGCGATGTTCGTGGAGACGATGACCTTTCTCCCCGGTCGACCGTCCTTCGTCCGCGGGGCCGGTGCCGGCTCGAAAATCTTCTGCTGCTGATACGGGGGCAGAGACCCGTAGAGAGGATACACCTTCAGCGGGCCTGCATCCGCCGCTCGAACCAGCTCGTCGGTTTCCAACGTGATCTTCCGGCACGCATCCTCGATCTCCTCTTCACCCGTCAAGAATAGCAAGATATCGCCCTCCGGCTCGGTCGCGTGGATCTGCACGACGGTCCGAATCGCCGCCTCCAGATAATCGTTCTCGGGCTCCGGGGTGTAGAAGATCTCGACGGGATGCGTGCGACCGGGCACTGCCAGCAACGGCGCCTCATAGAAATACTTCTGGAACTTTGTCGCGTCCAGCGTCGCCGACATGACCACGATCTTCAGGTCCGGACGCCGCTTTACCACCTCCTTCAGCAACCCCATCAGGATGTCCGTCGCGAGCGTGCGCTCGTGCGCCTCGTCGAGGATGATCGTGCTGTAGCGTTTGAGGTCGTTGTCGTGCATCGCCTCGCGCAGCAGCATCCCGTCCGTCATGTACTTCAGGATGGTTTTCGGGGACGTCTTGTCTTCGAAGCGGATGCTGTACCCGACTTCCTCGCCGAGGGTGACGTCCATTTCCTGGGCGACGCGCTGCGCGACCGACATGGCGGCCACTCGGCGCGGCTGCGTACAGCAGACCATCTTGTTCTGGAACTCAGGGAGGTCGTCGAAGAGGACGAACTGCGGGATCTGCGTCGTTTTGCCGGACCCGGTCTCGCCGACGAAGACGAGGATCTGCGACTTTTGGTAGAGCGCGAGGAATTCATCTCTGCGGACGGTTAGCGTCCCTTCCGGTAGAATTGCCCGCGGAAATTATCACATACCTCTGTGCGTGCACCGGCAAGCCCCGCCTCGTCTGCAAGATGTTGAAATACTGCTGCGACAGCTGTCGGTCGGTGATCGGATTTTGCGGCCCATCCTCTGCCTTCTTCGCCTGCTCCGACGTCGTTTTATGACGCTGGAAATTCGCCAACACACTATTCGACTGCTTCATCCCTCCGTAGCCACCATTTCCACGGTAGGAATTCACCTCCACGCCCTGCTCCTCGTACATGTGCGCGAGATACGGATTCGTCTTCGGATCCATCGCCCCACCCTCCGTCTTCTGCCGCTTCGCTTGCCTGTTTTCTTCGGTCTGATATCCGGAATCCGCCATGGACGTCAGAGAGCCTTAGATTGGGTAAGGATACTCTATCGTGTGCGAGCGAGACGGTTTGCGACAGCGTCGTTTGACAAGTTGTCTTGTAGGTTGTTGCTGGAATAAAATTGTTGGGCAAAAAGTTTTGCCGCGCCGTGGGATGTTTGGCAGCTGGAAGCGTGGCGGGTCGGAGGCGCCGGAGCCGCAGCGACGGGGGCGGCGAGGGGCACTACGGGTGGCTTGCTGGAGGGGCTCCCGTTCATCTAGCAGGCAATAAAATGCACCATGAAAGTATAAATTAAGATATTAAGGTACTTGGAAGGTCAAGACTGAGAGATTTTAACCAGATGCTATCCATGATAGTTCATATGTTGGAACCGCCCGGTTTCTAGAATGGATTCAGGATGGATGCTACATCTCCAAACAAATATTCTAGTGATCGGACTGATCCAGGAATTGAATGAACAGTGGATGCGAAGCCCATGAATTCTATGCATCTAGACTCAATTCTAGAATGATGGTATAAGACCAGGATAGACACCTCCCAGGTATCGTCATCCATCAGCTCCCTTATGCAGCATCTTCCTCATACCCCTCCGTCTTGATATCATTCAACCCCAACTCCTCCAACTCCTGCTCCGTCCGCTCATAATCCTCCAACGTAATCTGCTCGTCCGGCTCCGGCGCCTTAAAGCTCTGCACATAACTACTCGCCAACGGATCCTCCAACACCACCGTGAACTTCACAGCGCCGTTGATCGCCCCATCCAACCGCCCGAAGAACGACGCCCACCGCGCCTTCTCCGTCGACGGCATGCTGTCCCCCGCGTTCGCGTCGCCGATGTCAAACACCGACGAGCGGAGGTCGTCGCGCACTTGCGTCAACAGCCCTTCGATCGTCGTGAACCGTCCGCCCATCGTCCCCGGCTCGACGCTCAGTTCGAGTTCCGGGCATGATAGGGCGCAGGACTCAGATTTGAGGATATCGCGGGAAAGGTCTTCGGCGTTCTGGACGGAGACGGTGATGCGGCGGCCTTTGTCGGGGACCGCGCCGCCGGTCTTGACTTCGTTGCTGCGATCTAGGGACGGTGAGAGGGGGGAAACGGGGAAGGGTTAAGCAAAACTTACATCCGCAATCCTCGCAGACGGTGCTCATGAGCACGACTTGTTTGAAGTGAGGGATGTTGACCATCTTCATGTTCGTCGCGCAAGGGCGCGTGCAGCCGGGACAGGTAGCGGGGAAAGAGTACACCTGGTTCTCCACGATATCGTCCTCCGCATCAACATTCGTCGTCCCCGTCTCCGCTGGCATGCTCGGGTACATCTGTCTTGGATGATACTCCGGGCGCATCTGCACCCCATTTGTCTCCTCTTGTGCGCCCTCTTCCGCGCCCTCTTCCGCGCCCTCTTCCGCGCCCCCGGACAATCCGAGCGCCGTATTCTGTTCGGCAGTCCGAACATACTCATGCTTGCTCCATTTCCCTGATATGTCCTGCGGTGATGGCTCGATCCACGAGTTTCCTGCGGGGTCATCGAGGACGAGGACAAACGGCAACTTCTCCGCCTTGGACATGCTGTAGAGCGTGTCGATGACCGATTGAACCTTCTCGTACATCTCGGCCGCCACCTCTTTTCGCTCCGGTTGCTTCAACTCCAGGTCCTGTGCAACCATGACCAAGATGCCCTCGACGTTGGTCATCTGGCCTCGCCCCGGGGGGATTTCTAGATCGGCTCCCTCGATGCGCACGGTACAAGTGTCGCTCTTGACGATTTGTCGGCCGAGGTCAGCGGATGACTGTATATTGAATCGGTGGCGAGCGCCTTTTGCATGGATTTCGCCGGCGGGCTGAACTTCAGAGTTTTTGAGGCCGCATGATGGACATTCGAAGGACATGATGACGATCTCGCGGAAGTATGGTATTCTGGTGAGGAGGAGTCGTGTGGTGCCCTGGAAATCTGTTAATACAGCCAAAACAATTAGGATATTTGATGCCACTTACATCTTCATGACAATTCATGCATAGACTGGAAATCTCCTCCACGACTCGCTGGTCGTCCGCATCTCCCGCGGTGTCCGCGACTTGTGCGCCGATATTCTCGAAAAGCTTGGGATCCTTGCGCTCTGCTTGATCCGCCATCGTGCCGATAATAAAACGAATGAACCCTAAGGGTTGGGATGGATATGCGACGCCGGGGATATATTCGTCCAGTGAGTCGAGTTAGGATGAAATTAAATTGATGGCATGCGGAGGATGTGGTGCAGTGATGATGAAATATTTCTTCCCCCACCATGCGCCAGCGGCAAGCTTACCCAAGCGGAAGGGTCTTTTTCTCTTCTAGAATCATCGAAGCGCTCCCTGTAGAAATTATTTCGATCGTGGACATGATAGTCAAGGTCTGTATCTCTTAGTTTGGGATACTCGAAGGGCTTTCATGAGTTGCGTATTCCCATGAATTGCTGGTAGAGGTCCAATAGGCCGGAGAAGTGTGTGAATGCGACAGATTTTGTGAACCAGATGGACCAACAGAATCTGATATCGGATGCACTGGATCATCTATGCTTCATGAAATCCATAAGATTGAGTCCGAATCCCGAACTCGATGGAGGATTCTCCGATTTCGCCTTGCTCAGTAAGCCTTGTAGACTACGCTGCTTCCTCTCCTTCGCCCTTTGCTTCGACGTCTTGGCTGTTGCCGTAATGGCTTTCACCTGATCGCGGATCGCTTCAGTAGCCAACTGCTCTTCAGCGGGCGCAATATCTGCGACTGATTTCTTCTTGATCAGCTCGAGTGTCTCCGAATTGCACCGGCTGCACCGAAGGACTCGACACCCAGCGCCTTTATGAGATCGTATGAATGATGCATATGCACGCCGCTTGATTCGGGATGTTCCAGTATGGTGAATTGAGACTTTGCAGTTGGTGCCGGGCTGCAAGGGCAGGCCACAGGCCATACATAAGCTCGCTGGAGTCGGCGCTGATGGAATCGGAGGGAAGAGTCGATTCATATCGGTGGCAATATGAGAAGCGATTCCTGGTGCAGCGACTGTCAGTGCTTTAGCGGCTCCCTGGAGGAATCGTAGACGAGCTGCATCAGCATTGGCATCGGCCCCAGAGGGGATTGATTGAGGTGCCATCTTGAGTCTTTGAAATGGTGAATGAAAGGCGTGATCGGTAAGATGGCGCCGAACTTCTGTTCACGAAGAGTTCACGAAAGAGTTGCGGAACGCGTCAAGCTTGAGTCTTGACCATCTGGACCCCCACACTTGCTGCTTTGGTGTGAACTGGAGACGAGAGATCTGACCAACTCTTCGAACATCCGATGATTGTGACGTCTTCTACTTCCATTCCTCAATTGCAATTCCCATCATCTACCTTTCTGGATTCTCTCTTTGAATTCGTGGTGGGATACATTGCAGTTCATCAACGCAATGGACCCAAAGTCAGCGAACCCCGAGTCCGATCAGGCGACCAAACTCGCATCGCAAGCCATCGATCTTGCGAAGGCCGGGAAGACAAATGATGCATTTCGACAGCTTGAAGAGGCCAGCAAGCTTTCTCCCGAAAATGAGAAGGTCAAATCCACACGGGAAGAGCTGAGAAGATATCAGGATGGGAGCCGGCTGGTCGATCTATGCAACGAGTGGCTCGAATCCTTGAGTGACGATGATGGCGAAGAAGCCCTCGACTACCTCCACAAACACAAGCTATCCGACCCTATTGCCGATGAAGCGATGAATATCCTCCTGGAATACAAATCCGACTGTGACATGGCGGATCAGCTCACCGGCGAGGTCCTGAAGCATCCTGGCGCGAGAAGGGCACTGGCGGCTGCGCTCGTAGCCCACCCGACCGCTACATTCAAGAAGATGTTCGTTCGTGGTGAAGACACTATGGACGCCATGATGGCAGCCCTCAGGCTTGAATCGGAATGGAAAGACGATACTGCACGCGTTGCAGCGATTCGGGACGCGTTTCAGCTGGCCCTTGCGAGTCTGATGGAAGCCGGTGTGGACTATCCCGACCGCGCAATGAAGCTGATTGCCAACCTCTTGTCCTACGAAGCTCACCATCTCCATGGTCTGATCGATGCCGATGGATTCGACGTCATCCTCTCCGCATTGGATATTCGGCTGCCCACGAGGATCAAGAAGTACGCGACCCTCGCGACCGCGAAGTTGCTGGAATCGTCGCCGGATTCGGCGAAGGTCTTGATTTCCAACTATGTGACTTGGAGAGTTCGAAAACCCACCGCCGACGGATTGATCGTCGCGTTTTCCGCCGCTGCCGCGGTGTTTCCGATGGAGCCGACCAATGCGGCAGCACTCTTTCTCGCGGACGGGTTTTTACCCGCGTTCGTGCACATCGTGCAAGAGAAGCGGAGCAACCGAGTGGAACAGGCAGCACTGGACCTCCTCAGTGTTGCATGCATGGACAAAGGTTGCCGTGAGGGCATCGCGAAATATTGCAAGCTCTGGTTATGGGAGGTGGTAGAAGCGAACGTGGACGCGCGGCGGTCGAACCTGGCAGCGTTGATTCTTGTGAAGATCGCCAACGAGTCCTCGCTGAAGAGCGGAGGGGAGTTGGACGACCTCATCAAAAAATTCAAAGCCACGATTGTGTCACCGGATCAGCCGGGCGTCGTAGATGCCATCGAAGCCCTTGCATTCGCATCGCTGAACCCACAAGTCAAAGAGGATCTAACCAACGACAAGGAGTTCCTGAAGATGCTGATTGCGAAACTTGGCGGACCCGGCCAGGGGATCAAACCCGCTCATTTTGGCGGCGTATCGATCTTGGAAAACATCACGGCCTATCCCCCTCCGCTGACCGAAGAGCAAAAGAAGATCTCCGAGCTCAAAGCGTATGCCAACAGCTCCAAGCCGACCGAAGCCAGCCCACTCGAGTCCAATGAAAAGGTTACGGTCCGATGTCGAACGGTGCTCGATGCCGAAGCCGTTCCCCTCCTCAACACCATCAGCAAAGGCGCCTCTCCCGCCGTCCTCCTCCGCATCACCAAAATCTTCCTCTCCCTCAGCAAAGAGCAGCGACACCGCGGCGTGCTCGCCCAGCAAGGCGCCGTCAAGCAACTCCTCACCATCCACGCCACTATCACCGCAGCACAGCGCGCCAAATCCCCCCCATCCACCACCAACCCCCACGACATCCTTCACACCGCCGCGCACGCCGTCGCCCGCATCCTCATCTCCGTCGACCCCCACCACGTCTTCTCTACCACCCTCCCCCTCCCC
>NW_022985067.1:1307149-1345693 GCF_010015585.1 Eremomyces bilateralis CBS 781.70
CTTCCCCCAGATCGACCCCCTCCTCCTCTTCAACCCCCAACCCCTCCTCGTCCGCGCCGCCACCGAGCTCGTCTGCAACCTCATGGCCTCCTCCGTCGGCGTTGCCCTCTTCGTCGACGACTCTCGCGACGCCCGCACCCGCCTGCGGGTCATCATTGCCCTCACCGACGCCGACGACCTCCCCACCCGGATGGCCGCCGGCGGCGCCCTCGCCATGATAACCGAGTGGGAGCCCGGCGTCGAGGCCGTGCTGGAGCAGGAGAACGGCGTGCGCCGCATCGTGGGCATGTGCGGCGATGAGAGCGAGGAGGTGGGCATCCGCGGGTTGGCGTGCGTGGGAAATTTGGCGCAGGCGCCGGGGGCGATGGGGGAGCGGGGGAGGAAGCGATTGATGGAGGAGAAGGCGCTGGAGGCGGTGCAGGGGATTGAGAAGGAGGGGAGGGGGAAGGATGTGGGGATGGTGGATCTTGCGAGGCAGATTGCGGAGATTATGAAGGAGTGAGGGGGGATTTGGGAGGATAATGGATGATCGGCATGATTTGATGGATAGATGCGGCTGAATTAAAAGCTCCGTGTAGGTATATTACGCTGTTATGCTATGACTTCCATGCCATGACTTCCGTTGCTATTAGTTGTAAACTGTCCCTATTGATTTCCTCCGTCCAAGCCGCTAGATACGCCCTTCGCTCATGCAAGTGATATAAACCCAATAAATCACCGAATCCACTGACTTATGAAATCCGAGATCCCGCCTTAGCCACTCTTTCGACTGGCGTTACTCTACTTCCTTCCCAAGTCGGCACTGCTCCGTTTCTTAAAGCTCTCTCTCGTATTCACTCGGTCAATATCAAACGGGCTCTCGTCATACTCCCCCAAACCCTCCCCTCTCGTCCCCGTCCTGATGCTCTCGACGCGGGGTTGCCGCTCTTGAACTTCTCCCTCCTCCGCACCCTGCACCGGCGCCTCTTCCTCCATCTTCTCCATATCCCTTTCCTTCGACGCCACCCGCGCCGGGGTCTCCGCACGCTCCACATCCCTCTCCTCCTCCGTCTCAAACTCCCCCTCCTCCGGCGGCGTTTCGTCGCCCCGCAACCGGCTCATGAACGCATCCGACTCCGCCGAATACTTACACCGCTTCCGAATCCCGGCGCCGTATTTATAGAATAGAAATGGAAACGGCACGCACGCGAGCGCCAGGAACGCTGGGATCGAGCTCGCCCAATGGATGCCCAGACTCCGATACATATACGACGTGAACAGCGGGAACGCGGCACCGAAGCACGACCGCAGCACCGACGACGCGGCCAGCACGCTCGCGGCGAAGATAGTGTACGCGTCAATGAGGTAGTTCATCGTCCCGAGGAAAATCAGCACCATGCCGAACCCGAACGGGATGCCGGCGGCGACGCTTGCGGGCCACGGGATGGCCGGGTCGTTTGTCCAGGCGAACCAGAAGAGGCCGATGGGGAGGACGACGCCGCCGACGATTAGCATGGGGATGCGGGCCTCGGGAGGCGCGAAGCCGCCGTTCTTTTGGACGGCTTTCATGTAGTGCGGGTCGCCGATGAAGATGACGTAGGCGACGGCGAAGAGCATGCCGATAGCGACACCGAGGAAGGGGAGGCCGCCGATGCCTTCGGACCAGCCGCGGCCTTGCTGGTAGACGATAGGGTAGGCGCCGAAGAGCATGTAGAGGGTACCGTAGATGATGGCCATGTAGGTAGAGAGGATGAAGACGATGGGTTCGCGGATGAGGAGGATCCACGGGCGGGAGAGCGCCGTGATGTACAATTCTTTGACGGACGTCTTGCCTGTGTCCTTCTGGAGTTTGGAGACGTACACCTTGCCCGTGAGCTTCGACAGCGCCTCCGCACGCTTGCGGAGAAGCACGGGGGTGTACGTCTCAGGCACGAGGACCATGCCCACGATCCACAACGTCCCACTAACCGCCGCCAGCAACCCTTCCACCCACCTCCACCCCGCCGCGTGCCCGAGAAACCCCCCGGCAATCGGTCCCAACACCGGTCCCATGAACGGCGCGGCGCTGAAAATCGCCATCGCGAGCCCCCGCTCGTTCGCCGGGAACATATCCGCAATGACGCCTCCCGCGTTCGTGAGCGGGCTACTCCCGAACGCGCCCGCCCAGAACCGCAGGATGATCAACGTCCAGATGTTCTGGCTCCCTGCCGCCGCCGCATTGAACGCCGTGTACGCGGCGAACGTGCCCGCGAACAGGACCTGGCGGCCGTACATCTCGCTCAGTGGCGCCCAGAAGAGCGGGCCGATGGCGAAGCCCATGACGAACAGCGAGAGGCCCAGGGTCGCGACGATCTGCGAGCACTGGAATTCGGCGATGATCTGCCGGATCCCGCCGCTGTAGGCGGACGAGCAGAAGGCGACGGTCAAGGTCGCGCCGGCCATGCCCATGGCGTAGGTCCATTTAGTGGCCGTTTTCCAGGTCATCGGGTTGCGGGCGTCGGCGTCGAGCCAGCTGACGATGTAAGGGTCGGATTCGGTCCCGCTGCCGGGCCATTCGTGATCGATGACATCGGGGGTGAGGACGCTTTGGTCGCGGATCAGACGCCAATGGGGGATGCTGGTAGGAGAGTGTGGTTTCGAGTCCTTGGAGGACTCTGGGTTTGGCGCCTCCATGATGGCTGTGGATTCGTTGCGGCACCGATATGTGAAGACGGATGCCTTCTCAACAACAATGAGCTTAGCTCCAGCCCTACGGTGAAGAGATTGGGCGAATATGTTTGAGCCTCGAAGTGGTCGTGCAATGCCAGTGGTGCAAAAGAAGGATTAAGAGCAGTCCACCACCTATATGTAGACCACACTGAAGGATTGCTGAGGATACTCTCCTTGTAGAATGGTGTCCGCGCGGTGGATCAGATCGAACACTTCTATAGCCCGATCATTTCGATTTCTCATCCTTTCTCGCGTTTACGGTGGCGCCAACTGCCGATCTCCATGGATTGCATTGATTGTGTCCCCAGGGAGGTGAAAGAATAAATTACATCATGGACCATTTGGGGACCCATGTGACACCAAGCCTTAGAGGAGAAAATCTTAATGGTAGTTGAGACCAATTAGATACCCAATTGCAAAACTTAGTGTATCTTGAACGTGCCGAATTCCGAAGTCCGATTCGCTCTGGATGCCGATGCTCCACCGTACCAAGTCGGCCCGCAAGTCTTACACAATACCACGCACAACACCTTGCACAACACCTTCCAGAACATCTTATGTCCGTTCCTCCGTAGCCCCTAGGGGATATTTCATAACCCGATATCTCAACAACAGCATCATAATAAAATCTAAAAGTTGATAGATAGACTTTACTAGCCATTTTAAGCCTTTACTCAAATTTATAGAGCTCTTGCTATTGTAGTTGTGGATATATCTAGGTCATAGTCGATTTTTGCACCTTTCAGCACCTAGGATCTAGGTATATCTACCACTACAACAGCAAGAGCTCTAACTATAAATTTGAGTAAAGGCTTAAAATGACTAGTAAAGTCTATCTATCAACTTTTAGATTTTATTATGATGCTGTTGTTGAGATATCGGGTTATGAAATATCCCGATTTTGGTGAGATTTGAAGTTCGCAACTCGGTGGTATTCGCAGCTCCGTGGTGGATTACGTTAGAGTTATCAATTGATGGATCTCGAAAAATGGGTCGTAACGGCTCGGGGTCGGCGGTTGGTGGAAGCCGTTGCCGACCCTCCGCAGCTCCATAACAACTTAGAAGTAGTGACAACAGTCAACAGGGTAATGAGACAACAAATGCAAATACTGTATGGAGTATGTGGAGAAGAAATAAATAAAACAGTACCTCTGATATATCAGCAAAATAGAAGAAAATATAGCACCTAGCGTGTTGAAAAACACAGTCCTACAGCAGAACTAAAGGGGCTTGGGCTATGAAGATTGAATCAAAAAAAGCCAAAAAAGATAACCCACGGCGGGATTCGAACCCGCAGCCTTGAGATTCCTGGTTATAAGAGTCTCACGCGCTAACCAATTGTGCCACGCAGGCTAATGAGGATGAAAGAAAAATACCCTTCAAAGTATGTGAAGTGAAGTGAAGAAAGGAAAACGACATGAATTTAACAATTCCACTATCCGTGCCCTTGGACCGACCCACCACCAGATAATTCGAAGAAGGGATGGCACCAACAAATCAAATGGAAATTGACAGCATGCCTGCAGAATGAGAGGGGCCAGAGGAGGGGTCATGATGTCATCACGGATCCAAATGCAATATTATTATGTAGAGACGATCACAGGTATTCAGGGATGTACCTCGTCCGCGGAGTGAAAGCGGTATTCGTCGTTCATTGCCCTAGGATTCTCGGAATAATCATATTAGAATTACAGTCTATCAAGTAGATTGCTAACGGACGTATGTTGTGATTTTATCATGCCATCTGGTCCAGATTGTAGTTTGGTGGACCTGAGTGTAATATCGGAATCCCTAGTTAGACACTGCAGACTGCAGTATTATTTGTCCGCATCCGTACAACAAGGAATTAGATCCATCGCTGTGAGACTGGGAGGATGACAAATCCGATGGTTGTCTCCGACAGTGCCAATCCCCCCGATAAGGCGACAAGTGATAAATCCAAGTGACGAATCCTTTCCCAAGCCGCCGTAAATTCGGAACCGGAGACCGGTCGGGAGAGACATTTTCATAAAAGAATGATATATAAACTCCGGTTCCCCCTCTAACGCCTCACAGTGTAGATCCGGCTTCGTCTTGCGTTTCTCATGACTGCCAAGGGAGGTATTGCGTGTCGCAGGAACGTCGCGAAGAGTCACGGATGGGATTATGATCGTATTATCGTGCACTCGGGTGATCCGAAGGATTACACAGCATTGAAGTTTAAGTTCTGCGCCCGCATCAAGGTGGTCCACTCTCATGAGATCCCCGTCAATATACACATTGAGAAATGCTTCAACTCAGCTACTTGGACGGCCTCGCGGCCTCGATGCGAGAGAGACCAACACCGATTTTGAATTGAAACCCAAAAAGACGACTGGCTGGTAGTTGAGGGAAAAGAGAAGGCGAGAGAAGGAAACATGCAGGAAGAGACCACCGGATAAGCAACCTCAGGGCGCAGCGTCACGGCTTAAGTTCAAGTTAGGAAACAGGAGAGGGCATAATATTTACCTTAGGTGTATCTTCGGCCCGATCAAGGAACCAGTCTCAATAAAGTAATAAACATCCGAACTGCGCATGTGAAACATCGTTTCGGCCATGTCATGAACCGTTACCTCATGCCCTGGGAGTAATTGTTACAATCCTTCCGTCTTATCCAGGATTGCCATGACCGCCTTCATCAGGGTGACGCAGGTCCGCTCCCATCGATAGATTTGCTCTGAGCCTGTCTTAGGTACCTGTACTGATTGGCGAACCATTGTTTCACATGGAGATTGTCGATTTTCCGTTTTGAAATCCCGTTTCCACCCAAATGATTTAGAAAATTCCGACCTAGTTACATACTCATGAATTGCGATTCCCATCAGGAGGAAGAATTGGTAAGGCATTAATAAATAAATAATAGACGAAGAGTAAGCAGTAATTAAGCACTAAGCAGATGCTAGGATCGATCCGATGGGAGCTCCCGCTCCCGCTGCCCTAAATGTGGAGCAACTGACTGGGGCCACTGGTGCACCCGGCACCACATGGCGTTCCTGTAATCGACGTCTATGAGGGGGTGCTTTCCACAAACAATCTGTCGAATCGTGATCATTGGCCAAATGTCTGATATATATTGTAAGGAGGCAGCGACTCGGCTGTCCGAGGAGATACATGAGTTCCTGACCGCTACAGGTAATTTTCCTGGTAGCCAGAGCGGCTGCGGACATATCGTGTCAGTTCCTCGCTGTCTTGTGGGAATCTAAATCGATCTCGACCTACCAGGCAAGCATTACTACGTCCCTGAAATTCGTATTGGTTCAATACCAGTACGAAAATGGCCGACGATGTACATTCGAGTCCACCACTCTCAGAAGCGGTCTCAATGAACGCCGTTTCTCTTTCCGATAGAGGGAAAACAATCGCCTGGATCTGGCGTGGCATATGCTGAACCATGGGATGGAAGTTGCATTATGCGCCTATCGGCGAGAATCGGCGCGGATCATCGATCTGCGGACTGGTAATCACTAGATGGAGGTGGAATTGCGGACCGTGGACAAGCTGGATAAAACCTGGGATATGGGCCATCGGTATGGGCATAGATACATTGGTGGATGTTTGCCTTCTCTTTCTCCTGTATTTTCCTCATTCCTGCTTTTTAGGACTTTTCTGGGTGAGTGCTGTTGGTTGGGAGGGTAAGATTTGGTGATCATCCGCTAGGGGAAAGGGGCCCATGGTGTGGTTGGAGAGACCGTCCTCCTGGTGAGATCAGTCCTATCAGTATTGCTGATGAAATGCGAAACACAGATATAAATCAGCATCACCCACCAGATGAAGTTCCTCCATGTCCTCGAAGGGTTTTCCCGCCACCCGCTCACCATGAAGGGGTGGGCGCGGAAGAGGTCTATGCGTTACAAGCCGACGTACGGGAGGAGATGAAGGACTATGCGCGGATGTAGATGTAGAATGACGGTACGTTTAGCCCCTTTCTCCTACATTCTTGTGGTGTGGATCCCTCCTCGGGTTGGCAGGTTGGATTCAGTTGGCTGCAATGATCGAAAATGGTTAGGCATCTGTTGTGTGGGCGCAGAAGCTGCTAGATGCGGAGTGAGGTAGAAATAGTCAGATAATAAAGAAGCAATGACCAAAGGCGTGCGACTGATAATCCTGCGCTCTGAAAAGGAAAGCGCCCCCCTGAATTTACTGGGTTTTCCATTTGTCGTGCTTGGCGCACCGCTCATATATATATACATGCCCGTACACTCATGCGATCCTGCTGGATGCGAATCCAGCCAGCTCTCAACCACGGAAGCTCATTCTAGGAAAAGACGAAAAAAGCCGCGAAGTGCACGGCCAAAAACAATTTGTTCGATCGTCGAATTAAAAGCGAAGAAAACAAACCCTCGAAACCTGAAGATCGGAAACCGGACGCTAATAATGCTGAGGAGCCATTGCCCACCACGCCAGAACGACGCGCGACGCGTCCCGGACCCATAGGTCATCAAACGCCGAAAGGCTGATGACGACGATAAAACGCAACGATAATAATAAAGCACAGCGAAAGCGAAAACGATCCGTGGAACGCATCGCAAATCCTCCTCTTTCACACGCTCACCTCTCCATCGTCCCCTCCCAGCACATCCTCCCATCTAGTACCCGCCGTCCCCCTCATCTCTCCCCGCTGATCCACGCTCATCCCCTCTCCCTCACCACGTTCCACCCACTCCCTGTCATTCAGCTCCGCCCATATGCGCTGGAAATACAATCGCAGACTACGCACTCCGCGCAGATACCCGCGATCAATCCCGTGCACGTTGTGCGGCGGGCATCGAATCGACCCCTCCGGTCGCCCCGCTAGGTCTTCCGCGGTCACGCAGTTCGCGAAATCGACGATCTTCAGGCGGATGTGCGGCGTACGCGTCGGCTGGGGCTTGGACGGGGACGGGTCGGCGCTGCTGTCAACCGAGGCGCCCGAGCCGACCGCTACTTCCTCCCTGGCCGCCTCAAACTCGACAGCGCTGTCATACAGCATCAACAGACTGCTCGCGTAGAACCGATAGCCAGGCAAACTCCAGATGATGTCCTCAAGGCGGGCCAACTTGTCAAGGATGACAGGGATATGCCGATTCGCGGGAGAGTAGCTGTGTCCATCGAAGAAATACCGCTTCAGTGCGTCCTGGAACTCCCGTCCGGATTTGAGGTCGCGGCCGAAATACTTGTCTTCGAAGATGTAGGACTGCGTCTTGTTGCTCCACACCTGCATCCCGCACACCCGAACCCCCAGCTCGCGCGACGTCGTGGATTTGCATTTGCGTCGCTGAGATCGCTGCTTTTGCGAGTCCGCTTCTACTCCGTATTGGCGCGTGCCCATCTTCAGGTCTAGCACGCACGGTCGCGACATCCCGGCGGTGAGATCTTCGAGGAGGATGAAGTGCTCGACGCGGGCGTCAGTCTGGGTTTGAGACTGGATAGGATTGAGTGGAGTCGTGTATGGGCTGGGCAATTTCTCTTGCTGGGTTCGGAGCGGGGCGTCAGAGCGTTCGGATCGACCGTTGTCTTCTCGGGTGCTCGTGCGGATCGTGCTCTCAGAGGAGTGGGAGCCCGTGGAAGAGGTATGGCTGGATGCGTGAGAGGAACTGGCCGTGAGCCGAGTCCGGTCTTCCCTCGGGGCCTCGTCTTCGCGGTCGCCGCCATACCCCTCGTCTTCGTGGTATTCAAGAGCGGTGCGCTTGTTGGTTTCGAGGTCGACGAGCGTGCGTCGGAGGTTGCCCCCCGAGCGTCGACGTCGTGGAATTGAGATTGCTGATCGGTTGCTAGCCTCACCCGACTCCGTATCGAGCGCCGCACGCGATCGAGATGCTGCCTCTCCGGCGAAGCCGGATCTATCGCCGGCAGACTGGGACATGCTTGGAGGTAGGGAACTGGTATCGATCGACAACGACGACGTATTCGTGGTGGACCCCGAGCCATTCCGCCTTACACTGTGGATGTTGGATGAATCAATGCTACTCCGGCGATCCGACATGGATGACGCCGCCGAGAAGGACTGAGCTTCCTTGAAGGCTCGAACTTTCGGGTGGGTGCGCTCTCGTTTGGAGTGGCGATGCACGGGGGAAGGCGAGAACACCTCTCGTAAGACTTGTTCCTGAAGCTTACGGTTCACAGTAGTCGCTCCCCATATAGCATTTTGTCTCATTGCCAGCCGCGATGGACTACTATCAGTCGAAGTGCTTGTGTCCAGGGCAGCATCATCATCGCCCCGGTGCAACTGCGTCAAGAGAGATTCATTTCGACCTCGTTGCCGTGGAAAGCCGAACAGATCTTCAGGGATAATGTGCCGATTGTTCTCTAGGATCACTTGCGGTACCTGGGCGTGCGCTCCGGCTTGCTGATGGCTGACAATCCGTGGCTGGTTTTTCACTAAATGCTTGAGTGGCAACCCCTCGTCTTGGCGAGCCGGATCCTTCGACTCCCCTTCACCAGCCGGTTGCTCCTGCTCGGTCTTCCTTCGTTTCGAAGGTTTCCGATATGTCACATTGAGGACCCCGATATACCTAAATACTGCATATTAGCATCGGCACACAGGAACAACAACCATGGATATGAGGGGGACGAGGTTGGGGAGGTATCTTGGCTGGGTCTCAGCTTCAAAGCCAGCAAAGGAATGATAAGGTATCGTACCTGGGCAGAAAGTCCAGCAGCTCCGGGTGATGCAACTCCACGGTCTCGTAAAACTCATTTTCACGGTTATTGAGCTGTTTACAAACGGCGGCGCGAGAGAAGCGGTAGACGGTCGAATGTCCGCCGACTTGATGATCGAACGGCTCGAGCTCGACGGCACCGAGGGGGGCTGGTGGCTTCGAACGGCTACGATATTGCGACTTGGTTCGTCTTAGCGGTGCCGGTGTCATGTCGAATTCCTCTACTGCACTCAACTCATCCACCAGGGCTCTGTTGGAGTCTTCAAATGGCTCACGGGAAGGACCCTCGTCAATCGGATGGAGACTCGGTTCTTCCGTAGCTCGACGACCGACTTCGTGGAACAGCTGCTTTTTGTCCTGGGACTTGATGGAAATCTCAACCTCTCCGGGGCTTTGGCATAGTTCGTCGGCCTTCCACGCCGTAACCGCATCCTGAACCGGGCGAGGTCGAGTTTCGATCGGTATACCCTTTTTGGGCGACGGTGTCCGGGTCTCTTCTGAGCCTTCTTCATTGAGAGTAACCTGACGATGAGGGAAATACAGTGCTTTTGATATCTCGCGATCGGAGTCGTTTTCATCCTCTGCTGCTTTCTTGAGGGTTATCAAGGTGCTAGGTGAGTCTCTACCCAATGATGATCTTGGTGTATAGGGACGTCTTGGTTTGGTGGAAGGTGAGATGATAGGCTCAGGAGACTGAAGTACGCTGTCTTCCGGGACTGAAGCCTGTTGCTTGTTTTCTGCTCAACCGTGTATTAGCATCTATCGTCCTCATGGATGAATGCAAGGTGAGTTTCATTGGGGGTCCTCTACTTACTTGGTGTATCACGTTGATGGGCTTGGGCTAGTTCAACTACTTTCTGTAGCTTCGGTATCCCGGGAGACTCTTCCTCGTCGTCTCGTTCATCGACCTTTCGATGCTCCCTCTGCGATTGTCTCAGAGACGCTGCAGCCATCAACTCGCGTAGGTGCTCAGTGCGTCTCTTATCCTCCGCAGCCTCGTTCTCCTTGAAGATCCCTAGGGTATGACTTGCTTTGCGACTGCGCGCAACCGCACTCATATCCGCCTTGGGCAAGGTCGCTTCGATCTTCTTGTCGACGTGCGACGACTGAGCCGTTTTGCCCCGGGCCAACGTTGGCTTTCCCTGTCGCCATGACCTGTATATTTTTCGTTCTTCTTCATATTGCGGTTCTAGTGGCGGTGACTGGCCGCGACTGCTGCTTGCAGCCGAATGGGTAGTCAGGGTCTTGATGGAACTCGGGCTGCTCTTATCTATGGTGTGCGGGTCGTGAGGTTCTATGGTATGGGACTCCCCGCTTGTGCCAATATACTGCCTCGGACTGGGTTGATCGTCCGAACCGTCCATCGCTCCAGGAGGCCTTGCAATGTGCCGATGTACGCCAATTGGATACGGCATCGGCATTGGCATGGTGGAGGACGACTGTTTCCCTACACGATGCTTTTGCAGAAATATCGGAGGCTCCTTCAGCCTCTGGGCTGGGATCGCCATCTGCTTGCTCTTCTCAGTCGGAGATCCAACATCAGCTAGGCTTTCGACCACCGGAGACAGCCGAGGAGAGGATTCTGGCGATTCACGCGTGCTGTACGTAGTGGCGAATATACTATCGCGCTCGTCCAATTGCGGACCCTGGGTGAACTTGGATCGAAGGGCTTCGGCGTTGATCGGGGTGGTTTTCGACCTCGCCTCGGATGCGAGTTTGACGGGTGTCACGTCCTCACCGTTCGAGCTGGCGGGGTGATGCATCGGGCGGTGGCCGTCAGCAGATGAGGAATTGAGGGTGGAGATGTCGCGAGGTCCGCCATGGCGACTCGCGAAGGCGGGTCTTGCATACTTATCGGGAGGGCGGGGTGGGTTCGCCATGTTCGGGACATTGGAGAGACCACACTCTCACGACAACGAACCGCCTAGGGAGGGGTGGGTGGATGAGAGAGGACGCAGCCACGGTGTCGGTGCGTGCTTGTCACTGATCTACTCTGTCAGTCCGCACAGTGGATGTCCGTTCCGTACTCTTCATTCTTGCGATTATCAAGGGATGTGGGGCGAGGATGAAGTGGTGGCGGCGGGCAAGGACCGATCGGTGTGAATCAATACGTACCGGTGGAGAACCCCACGGACAATAACACGAGTTGTCAATCCAAGCTCGGCGATTGCGATCCAATGGCGGTATAAGATGGGGTGGTTGCAAGCGGATGCGTGAGTCGGATGGTGGAGGTTAAAGCGTCGAATTTGTTGCGATGGATGAAGGAGGAAAAGAAATGGCGTTGGAAGTCAATTGGCGATCGCACAACGCGGAACGACAACGAGCATGACGTTTTGGGCTTGGCAGATTTCGTATTGTTCTCAACACCAACTGGGGGGATTCGGATGTAACAACCGGAACTTTCTATTCCTATACGCTCGACCGCTGGATTCTGTGCCTCTCTGTTCAAGTCCGGAACCTAGATGAACCCGATATTATAGGTCTGATGGCTGTTCATCTATCGTCCATTAATGTTCTTCCTTTCTACCCACGTTTTCTCCCCCGTTCATTCCGCTGGTACTCCGCACAGCCCAGGTAGTGGATCACCCTTCCAGCTTGTCCAGGTCCCAGCAAATCTTTCCACCATGCTGCAGTGGGACATATAAAATAGTCTTCCACATACATATGTACTTGGTACTATGGATGATCCAATCCGCATGTATCCTGGTCTTCATGTTCCAATGTCTCGTCCTCATCCATCATCAATACGATCCCAAAGCCCTATTCATTCCATTGTGTATCTCCCTGGACGATCCGCCCATCCATCATTCACCGCTGCTTTCCAATCCCGAATCCCATTGATTGAATCCATCGACCATTTCCTTCCAATCATCCAAGAACGTGGTCCAGATCGTGCATATGCCAGGGGGACGCGGGTCCTGCCCTGCTGGGAACCTACGTCTGGCAGCGCGTTGGAGACGATTGCCGCCCCCTCGACCGCGATAGACGCGGGTGCTTCCGGACCTCCGTTCGTGATCAACGACCGATCTGTTTTTATATTCAGATGGGTGGATCCTCGGCCTTGCTGGTTCATGCGTTGCCTATAGTCCCTAGGCTATCAACGGACCTTCGGCCCCTTCGATCGCCACCAGCTCCGTCGTTAATGAAAAGGTAGTGTATCCGGTACTCGTTGGATTATTACTTCGGCGTGTAACGATCAAAGCTCATCGGTTGAGCCCCCGCATTCAATGGACGAATTCCTTTCTCTGAGTCGTAGGTGCGCTATTTTCTTGTCCTCCAGTACTCTATGCCGGCCGATCCCTGCCTGAATATAAATACTTCGTAGCGTCATCCCGTTGTTTAGGCTCCATGAGTGATTTCTGGGCGCCTTTAACCGCTTCGATCGTTCGACAGGTCCTTAAATTCCGGTTTAAACACTCAACGCGACGGTCCGCCCGATTTCCGTTCAAAGAGACGTCCAGAAGCCCAACACAGATATTGCGAGCCTCTTACCCATCATACAAAGCTCTTGCCAAATCTAGACGCCCCTAGTACACTGACAAGCCAAAGAATTATCTCTCCGCAAAAAAACAAGAACAAAATATACGCCCCTGCCCGGACTCGAACTTCCGATGTGCATAATTCGAGAGATGAACAACTGGTCCGATCCTTGGATGGCCAGCTGCCTCTCTCCCCTATAGACTTCCACAGCAGTTTTATCGGCTGTACTAACGACCCGGCCGTTTTCCGCTGGGAAGATTGGGTTGGAAGAGTATATATATTCGATTCTTATTCATCGTAGAAGGGGGTGAATGGATCCATTTGGAATTGGCTGGGTTGCGTCGATTAGGGAGGGGAATTGCACAGTCACGTGGAGCAATAGGTCATGGCGATTGACTGGATTGTGTTGGTTTTTTTATGGTTACTCTCCGGATACCATGTCGTCCTTCTATTTAGCTATTCCCACTGCCCGACGCGAGGCCCTTGCTCGCCTCCATGGCTCACTCACCTCACAATGGATGGACCCATGCGCGAGGGAGCAAGCCTTCCATTTACGGTTCTCAATTTCCCGCGGATCAACACCCTTCCCCCCCCCTACCTCCCCTCAAAGAAACGCGTACCACCCCATCCCTCACCGCACTCAAGCCCACCACCCCGACCCCTGATTCCCCTCATACGGATTCAGGTATTGTATCGCCTCACCCACCACCTGCTCCACCTCCACCTCCTGGGTCCCCTGCCCCGCATACTCGAACGGCGCGTGCGCCTTCCCCACCATTACGCCATTCATCGGTGATTTGCGATGGGTGGTAGATGATGGCGGGGCCCATGAGGTGGCCACCAAGTTCGAAGGCGCAGGTGGGTATGCGTTGATGGCGTTCCATCCGGCTGTGGCGGGTGGAGGTGCGGTGGTGGGTGGGGAGGGAGAGAAGAGCGGGTGGGAGGTGGATTGGGTGGGCGTGATGGTGGGGTCGTTGCGGGGGGGAGGGTCTGTGGATTGGAAGACGTAGGGAGGGTCGCCGTTGAGGATGGTGGTGAAGGAGTCGGTTAGGGAGAGGCTTCCGCGTTGGTGCTTGTGCGGAGGAGAAGGGGAATGAGTCGAGTCGAGGCCCTGGGAGGTGGGGACGCGCTTTTTGGACTGAGGGTTGTTGCGCGGTTGGGTTGGGAGCTCGGTGGCGGAGTGGTGGATTGCGCCGTTGCGGGGATGGTCAAGATGATGAGGCTCTGGGGCACGGAGATATTCGCCGGGAGACCAGGAGATCCTGCCGTCGTCGGATAATTCCATAGCTTGGCCAGCGTCGCCATCATGCGCGTGAATCTCCTCCTGTAGAGCTTGCTCTATGCTTCGCTCCAACAATTGTGTCTGTTCCGTTTCGCTTCCAGGTTCCCCCGCCACGACCATTCCGGCTCGCTTTCGTTCCCCTTCCAGCCCCTTCTGCCGCCTTCTCCTCTCCATCTGCTTCCGCTCATATTCCTCAATCGTCAGCACCGCCCCATGGTTTCGCTGGTGGATCTCGAGAATATGCTCCTTGACCGTCTTCCCTTCGGTATCCCGATCATCGGTGATGGCGGAGTTCGTCACTTGGTCCAAGTACTCGATGTCCTCGCGATTCGGCTCGAAGAACCAACGGGTGTTCGCGATGCTGGGACTGAACGAATCACTCGGGGCGCTCGATTGCGCAGAGAGTGGCGGGGACACCTCCATCGTGGACCGACCCGGAGCGTACGCGAAGTTCGGCGAAGTATGAAACCCACCGCTTCCCATCCCCGCGGAATTCTTCCCTCCCCGACGCGGCGGAAGGCCCGCGTCATTGATATGTTGAGCCATCCCGTCCATCCCCCGCGCTAGATGCACGTCGCCGGAATCGCTCAGCAGAAAGTTATTCCGCACGGCCTTCATGATCGCCGCCTCGGATAGGTGGCGGGCCTCGGCGAGCCCGTCCTCGAGCATGTCGGCCGCTTTGCGCTTGCGACGGACGTCGTGGGCGCCTTGATACGCAACGCGGAGGCCTTCTTGGGAGAGAATCGTCGCGGCACGGATGCCTTGATCGACATGGTTGAGGACGCTCCGAAGGTCAATAGGGGGACGGGTGACATTTCCTTTCCCAGAGGAAATTTCCTGCTGGGAAGATGCAGCGAGGAAATCCAAGTCTTCAGTGTTAATATCCACAGCATAAGCCCGTCCGTCATGTGAGGCTAGCAAGCTCTGATCATATGCCCTCGCCATATTCACCGCTTCACTCGGGATGAATCTCCTCCCCACGACACTGTTTGCCGCGTTCTCCGAGTTGACCTGTAAGACCTCTATATCGGGGACAGAATCTTGAGGTTCCTCCAACACCGGCCGCTGAGGGGGACTTTCCCACGGATTGGCCCAGCCTTTGTCGAAGGGTCCCCGGAGTTCTGTGCACAGTAACGGAGGGAGATCGCCGGTTTTGAGATATTGGTTTTTGATGTCCTGGATCCTTCGGAGTCGAGCTTCGCGGTCGTCGAGGTCGGTCGAGAGGGTTGGTCCGGGGTTGGAGGTCTTGGATTGAGCGGAAGGAAGATGTCTGGATGGGGAGGGGTGATTTAAGGCAGCTGGACAGAGTGTATTAGAATCACGGCAGTACTGGTAGACATATGATATTTAGAAAAGGCATATGAAGGGACTCACTTTTGTTTTTCGAGTGACGATGCTGGGCCCCGATACGTTCTATCGATCTCGGGTTAGCGCTGGACCAGATAAATGGGAAGTCAACAATACCATGGAGCGTCTCGTCCCTCGCCATATGTTCCCGTGAATCGCTAGATAAGTAGGTAAGGAGACCTGTGGACTGTGATGAGGACCAATCCCATTGCCTATCGCAAATTAAAGCGAGGGAGAGCCAACC
Organism: Eremomyces bilateralis CBS 781.70; assembly: GCF_010015585.1. Taxonomy (NCBI): domain Eukaryota; kingdom Fungi; phylum Ascomycota; class Dothideomycetes; order Eremomycetales; family Eremomycetaceae; genus Eremomyces; species Eremomyces bilateralis. Next base: position 1,322,847 of record NW_022985067.1, read on the forward strand.
TGTGTGCTACGGAGCCTTGTCTCTGCTATTCATGAACAACCGCACAGGTCCACAATGAGTCGACAATGAAAGCGGTATATTATATCCGATGATGACCAAAGTGGACGCGACGAAGTAGCCGCAGCTCAACCAGAAGCAGATGCGTGGTCGTCAACCAACCTCCCCGTCGATGCATCGACGCAGGCAACCATGGCGATTGCCGGGCGGAGATGGGATGGGGGTCCTTCACTCTTCACCTAAGCCCAGCCGGACATGGGGGTGGGAATGGACTGGCTTGCGGACACATGGGGGGTGGAGAGGAGACGGGACTGGGCCGGGGGAGTTGGGACCCCCACCACGTCCACCACCGTCGCTTTGGGGGCTGGTGGAAGGGGGGCCGGCTTGTAGCGATGTGACAGGTCGGTCTCGCAACATCATCTTTTTACGCTCATTCGGTGATCGAAAGGTGAGGATGGAAAAAGTCAAGATGAGATCGTCGAGGATCGGGGATTTCTAGGAAGATTTACTTGGCGGGATCGTCATTGGTCCGGAGGTGTTCTTTGTTTAGTGATATTTTGAGCATCTCTCCTGTTCAGACTACATATATGGTCTATGTAATGTCGTGAAATTTCCATTATGATGCTTCATGAGTGAATCGTATCGCTAAATTGTCCGTTGCTGAATTTATATGACGAGGGTTCGCAATGTCTTGTAAAAACCGTCAGTACCGCACCATCCCCTTATCCGTACCCATCCTGAGCATGAAGGACATGTCCGATGCCAACACTAACACCACGCCGCCTTCTCATTCGCAACCCACTGGACGTCGTCCCTCACGCTCTCCCCCTTCCTCTCCCCATACCACCTTAAACATGGAATACTCTCCGTCTCCCTCTCCTCTACCCTACACCCCCCCTCCAATAACCTCCCCGCCTCCACCACCACCTCACTCGGATTCCACACCTCCACCCCCTCCATCTGCCACCCACTCGCCTCTCTCCTCGCCGCGTCCAACACCGCCGCGATCCCCCCTACCCACTCCCTCCCCTCCCCCACCGCCCCTCCATCCGCCCCGTCCCACCCCTCTACCACAATCCGCAACACATGCAAATGATTCCTCTCAGTGTTCGTCCCATCCGCATTATACCAGCTGCGCAACCAGTAGCACCACACCCGCTCCCCCTCCTCCCCGCAGACCGCGCCCCGCACCTCCGCCGGCCGCCCGAATGTCGCGGTGGCAATGACGTCTTCGCGCACGTGGTGCCAGCCGAGGAGCTCGGCGGTGGTGAGGAAGGTGACGAGGGAGGTGGAGGGGGAGGCGGCAGAGGTGGGGGGGAGGCGGTGGCGGAGGAGGGATTCGTCGAGAGTGCAGAGGGGGGGGAGGGAGGAGGTGGTGAGGGGGCGGGTAGGGGGGAGGGAGGGAAGGGAGGGGGTGGTGAGAGGGATGGTGGCGAGGTGGAGGTGGGTGGAGGGGAAGGGTTGCCAGCCGAATTGGGCGTAGTATTTCTAGGTTGGGGTTTAGATGGGAGGTTAAGGAAGAAGGACGGGAGGGAGGGAGGGTACCTTGCCAATGTCGGAGAATAGCACGCTGAATAGACACTCATGCTCCTCAGTCTGCCAGTGCTGAAGCTTCTTACCCAGTTCCTCCATCATGCGCCCCGCGTAGCCTCGTCCCCGTAACTCCGGCCTACAGAACACGCTCCCAATCCCATGCCCAACCACATCCTTTACCTTCCCCTCCCTCGCGACAATCCCCCGTCTCTTGTACGTCTCGCAGCTCGACAGCACCATGCGCTCCTCCCCATCGCCGTCCACCAGCACCCAGTACGTCATGTTCGCCGGCGTCAGGTAGTCGTACACCGCGTCCTCGCGCACCAGGTACTGCTCGATGGTGAGGTTGCCCCGCCATGATTGTCCATTGTTCGTGAGGAAGGCGCGGCGCTCGGAGGGGGTCGGATGGGCGAGGTGCACGGAGGGGGATTTCGCGTCGGGGAATTTCGAGGGGACGGTCGCCATTTGGATGGGTTGTGCCGCTGTTCGGTCCCGGAAGTCGAAATGAAGGATCTATGAGTCGAGAGTCTTGGGGTCCCGGTCACTGATTCTATATGCTGAATGAAATATCCCGATGGAAAATCCTTCTCTTGATGTATGCACGGTAGGGAGGCAACGAGCTGGAAATGCGTCACACGGTCTATTGCGTCTACCGACTGCAAAGCAAAGCAACGAATAAGAATCCCTCGCGTCGTGTGCGTGACCCGTACCTCTAATGGTCTAGTTTCCGAGGGATAGCACGATTACTCGAGAAGATGGCAAACATCAATGAGCATGAAGTTGGACGATACTGCGACCCAGTGGAGACTATGCGGAATTCTGGTTGCCCGATGCCATCCGTCGTGAAGCGATGGGGACAAATTAGCGATTGTGGGCAATGTCAAGCACCCGGTGATGGCTGATGGGGAGGTTGGTTGCTACAGCGAGCTGATTGCGGTCGCGAGCGATCGGGCGCTGCTGGACTCCTGCTGATGCATCATGCCCAACATGGTTCTGGGCTTGGTTCTAGACTTCTAGCCATGGGAGCTGCCAATCCGTGTCGTGCAATCCTGCGATTGAGATGCTCTGGAGCTGCAGGAATTCCTTCTGTCGCATCGTTATTGGTGTGGGGTTGCAGAATCCAGACCCAATGGGCAGTGGTGTATCACGCATGAGGCCATGACAGATTCTTTGAAGACGATCTGATGTTGTCTATTGGGCAGTGAGATCGATCACCGATTAAACCTAAGCGTTCATTACATCTGACTAAGTTCTGACAACGTTCGAGAAAACAGGAGGCATTCTGCGCAGGAGGTATCATGCGTAGGACAGGCTATGCATCCACGATACGTTGATGAACAGGTATAGCACCATAATCTCCGTGAGATGCGAGAGAAATTTGGATATACCTGTCAAGCCCGTAATCTATATTCCGTAATTATATGCTGCCAGTTTCAGTTCCGGATGCTCGTTCCCGTCCGATGCTCGCTCCGCGCTTTTGTCTCACAGTGCCATGAATGATTGATTCACCCCCCATTGGGCTCTGTGGCGTGCTAACGCCATATGGGCTAGTGTTAACAGAACAGGGACTAGCGTCTCCTTCAGGGTAGGTCCCTAAAGAGTAAGGCCTATCATAATGGCTCCAGGCGGCCGACTGTTAATTAGTACAGGCTGTTACTCCGTACAGAATGCGGTTTGCAGAGTGCAGACGCGTGCAGTCGAGCACGAACCCGCCCGAACCTTTTGTTTTTTCCTGTCTCTCCACAGCGCAGAACGCGTCCAAGTGTGCTACAAGTACCGCTACTGGACCAGGACCACCCTCCCCTTTCGTTCCTCTGCAGTGCTGCACCCAATCCAGCTCCCGTCAAAGCCCTTGTGAGTTGTGAGGCATCACTCCTGTCCCGGCAGTTGTCCACTGCAAGCGAAGCGTGGTGGCTGTCAACTGTCAAGCCTTGGAGAGTCGGACATATTCCTAGCCTTGCTTCCTCCCGTGTAAGGTGTAACACAACCCGGTGACTGTCACTGGTCGTCAGTAAGCTGCTAGAGCGGCAAAGAGGCGAGAGACCTACCAAACCGCATGACCTGAATACGGGATTCTGCTCGACCGTGGTTGAGGCCGCTTCATTCCTTTTGCTCTCTGCTCTTTGGACTTTTGTTTCTCTGCACATTCTTTCACTGTCGACCTTCATATACAGGCTGTCCGTTCGTCGGTCGATGAGGATTGTATTCACATGTGGCCAATTCTTTCTATGTGCATCGAGCCATTCTTCAGAACGGCCTGAACAAGGCTGCTGTTGAGCACTTCTGGCCCAGATCTTCTGTGGATGCTTCTGGCGTGTGGATATCGACCGTTGGATCGGGCCGAGCGCTGCTGAGTTCTGCTGAGTTCTGCTGAGTTCATTATCATGTCGCCTCTGTGTGCCCCGTGTGAATCATATTAACATGATTCCATGTGGAAATCCGGCCGTGTTGAGCTGCCCGTGCCGCTCCATCGCCATATCTAACATTTAATCCGCTTAGTCGTCGCAGCGTGTCATTCGGTGAATTTCCTGAGGAAGCTGCCGAGCACGAGGCTGCCGCGCGAACTGGACTCTCTCTCACCTTTCGCTTCCATTTGACAGATTCGAATTCATCTTTTTTCTGCGAGGCTTTTTCTAGAGGTTCAACTTCTGTGCATGTCTTTGCTGGTCATATCCCCAACATCAGTACTCCCTTCTCCACCCGGAATATACTCCAGCTTCCCGACCGTATGTCCTGGGATCGGCAGCCCTCATTGAGATCTCCCCACACAACAGCCAATATGGCTGGTATCCCTCCGGAAGACCAGCCGTGGGATAATCGCATTATCATATCGAGCGATGATGAGGACAACGATGATGATCCCAACTCGTGGAAGAACACCGACTACTTCAACGACGTTTTTTCAGAGATGGTAGAGGAAGCGACAGCCCCCCAGAACCTGATCCTGACCGAAGAACCATCCCCAAATGATGCAGTGCTGGTCAATAAAAATGAGTTCGGCACTAGGATACTCGAGATCTACGGCGACATGGCTCCCAACCACGTCGAGCATTTGTGGAATAGCCGCATCATCTCCGCAGCCCCGGACCTCGCGTGGTTTACCAATACGATCACCAGCATTGCGGAAGCGGGAAGTTATCCGCGGAAGGACAAGAAGCGGAAGCGAGATCCCGAGGACCAGAATGATGGCCTCAACCAGGAGTGGGCATTGAAAACAAGGGATCGAGGCGACAATTATCAAGCCGTAGGGTAAGTCAGCAGCTTTAGTTTACCTTTCCGTTACCATCGGTTACTTGTGGTGATGGTCGCCCTGTCGATGACGATTGACCGGCGGACCTGACAACTCCAATCTTTTGTACCATAGTATCGAGACATTCGTGTCGCCGCAGCGATTTATCAAGGAGCATCATCGCGACCCGGCCTTACTTATTTGGGGGCACAAGTCACGTAGCAACTTTCAGCGCTTTTGGCCCAGCACAGTGATTATATCCATCTTTTGAACGCGCAGGTTTCAATTACCCTGCATCGCTGTTTTCTCTCTTCACCGCACCCATCTGGTTGCTAACTATACGCTTCAGCCGAGGGATATTGGCCAACGAGTTCCGAACTGTGCCATTAAACTACATCAAGGACTTGATCTCAGGGGAAGGCTTTCTGTATCATGCCTATCTCGAGTTAGAAGCGTGGGAACGTAAAACCACGACGAAGGAAGGCGAAAAACCTTATCACCAGCTCCATCATCCTCGAAAGACTCACGCCTCCGCTGCTAGCCTAGGTACCCAACGTTTACGTCATGCCATGGCGAAAGAACTCGCTGCCGCCAAAGCGGAGGTTGCAGAACGTATCAATGAAGAGCAGGCAATCGTACAAGGCCAGACGGTTGAATGCGGCTGCTGCTTTGGCGATACCCCCGTCAATCGGACAGTGTGCTGCCAGTTCCTTCACAAGTTCTGCAGAGATTGTGTCCGGCAACTCGCGGCGACGGAGATTGGTAAAGGTCTTCACCAGCTCAATTGCATGCATGAATCCGGTTGCACAACACCGTTTGAGATGTCTACGCTTCGCGAAGTTCTATCTGAGAAGACCATTCTTGTCATTGAGCGTCGTCGACAGCAAGAGGAGATCGCGGCCGCGGGAATCGAAGGGCTTTGGGATTGCCCTTTCTGCGACTACAAAGAGATTGTTGGTCCTATTGAAGAGGACCATGAGTTCCGATGCCGCAATCCAGAGTGCTCCATTGTCAGTTGCCGTCGGTGCAACGAGAAAAGTCACATCCCCCTTTCTTGTGAGGAGTACCGCAAAGAAAAGAAGTCTACTGCTCGACACGAGGTGGAAGAAGCAATGACCGAAGCTCTTGTGCGCACGTGCAACAAATGCAGTTTCAAGTTCTACAAAGATGAAGGCTGCAACAAGATTATTTGCAGCAAGTGCCGCAACATGCAATGCTATGTTTGCGGCAAGAATGTCACCGACTACAATCACTTCCGGTCTGACCGCCCAGGAGCCGGGAATAGCTCAAAATGCCCACTGACTGACGATACGTTCGATCGGCATAAACGAGAAGTGGAAGATGCTGGTCGAACTGCCCGTGAGAAGCTCAAAAGGGAATACGGGGACCTCACCGATGCAGAACTCACCGTCGAGATGTCCGAGGCCGTGAAAAAGGCCGAACAAGAACAGGCACGTCGACAAGGAGGACATCATCCACGGCCAGGAGAGGGGTTCGCAGTTCCCATAGCAGAAATCCCCCCCGGCTTCCCTCGACCCCCAGCTTATGGTGCCTATATGGAGCGGCGCCGACAAATGGACGCCCAAATGGACGCCCAACTTCGACTTTTAGAGGCACACAATCGGCAACGACTCCTCCTCGCTCGGGGTGCTCAGGATAATGCGCCTGTAGGCGGCCCAGAAGGCGGGATGGGTAATTTCCAACAAATCCGGGATGGTCTGAGGGATGTCCAACGCGAACTTCACTATCGTGTACCGGCTGAACCTCCACATCCTCAAGCAACCGGCGCATTAGGCGAAGCAGGCTTGCCGCGGAATAGGGACCACCTAAACGACGAGTACCAAGCACAACTAGACAGAATGAACCAAGCGCGAGGCCGACTCGAGGATGCTCGCAATAGGCTCGATGCTCAGATGGAGCGAGCCCGCGACAGACCGGGGAGAGATGCTGTAGATGACAACACTCTGGTAGACCTCGGTTCTGACGATGATGATGCGTCGGCTGATTATGAAGAGCAGAACGATCAGAATCCACCCCCCCTACCTATAATTGACTTGCGTCCACCAAATCACCAGAGAGAGCGCCGCAACCCTCCGCAACCTGCCCACCCTGCGAACAACGCTGCAGTCGGTCTTCCACCCCGCCAACTTCCTCAGGTACCAGCAGGCTTGCGCTATGAGACTCCATACCACAATCCAGAACAATACGTAATGGATACGTGGGATATACAAGGAAGAGCAGTCGCGCCTCCCCCACCGGCGAATCCAGCAAATGCCCCCTTTCCCGCCCAACAAAACCCCTACCTTCAAGGCTACGGCAACGTGGGCAATCCAGGCGACGCACCGGTGCAAGTCGAGCGCCAAGCATTCTGGGGCGACGACTGGGACCGGGCCGGGGCTGCAGGGTTCGAACACCCCGACCCCGAGGCCGCGGACCACGCCAGGTACGAGGAAGGGCTCATCAACACCCAAATCGCGCTACGTCGCGAGGGAAGGTATGATCGCGCAGACGAGCAGCTCAGGCGGACGGAGGTAGCACGGGAACAGGCGAGACGGGAGCAGGCGGAGCGGGTGGCGAAGCGAGAGGCACGGAGAGTGGCGGAGCGGGAGGTAGTGCGGGCGGCAGCGCCACGGGTGGAGCAGGCGGCGGAGCGAGAGGCGGCGCGAGAGGCGGCGTTTCTAAGACGGGCTGCGGAACCGCGGCTGCAAGACGAGCGGGTGACGGATTATGAGAATGAGCATCCGTTGAAGGTGAGGCCGGTGGCCGGGATGGGGAGGTGGGTGATGGAGGGGGACGACGATGAGGATGAGAGCGATGAGGGCGATGAGAGCGAGGAGGAGGATGAGAGTGAGGAAGACGAGGAAGGCGAAGAAAACGAGGAAGACGAGGAAGACTGAGCTCTAAGCGGCCTAGTTCTTCGTGATTGTTCCATCAGGGCCTTTCCTCGGGGATTCAGACTTCTGGGTGGATTTCGGCATTATGGGCATTCCACGGTTTCCATCACTTGTTTCTCATTCAACAGGGCGTTCATGTATGAGTACCATCGCGGATTCGATGGGGTATATTGGGTGTAGGATCGTGTTGTCTTGATCGACGTCGGAATTCTCCTCTGCTGACGTGTGATCTGCCACCAGCAAAGCAGATCGGCATGCACAGCGAAGGGGCGGGATCAAACTGTACAGGTACTTAATGAGATACTAAATATTTTTGGTTGCTTCTAGGAGTTGGCTTCTACTGTATAGCGCCTGGTTCTCAAAACGTCCCGTTTTTGGGACTCTCTTTCCTTAGCCATGCTTCAATATTTACAAGTGCAAGACCCAAAGGAGATCCGTTTCTAACTAAATATATTTCCATCATCAATGTCTCATTACATTGCTGATGCTTCCGTATACCTTGCCTCCCAGTTCATAAACCCAGCGGCGGTCGCATCCATCTTTACCCATCAAGATTCGCTCGACTGTCCGCTATCCCAACTCCCAACTCCAACCTAACGGGAAAGCCTCAAAGTGTTAGCAATTGGTGCCACGCCATGCGTTTTCGGACACCGAAAAGTCCGAAAACCCATGGCGAGACTCCACCTTTGCGAGACATCGACATCATCCAGGACACGGAATACATGGTTGAAAATTCAAAAGTCATGCCTCTTCGTTTTTGTCCGCCGGTTGGAAAGTGGCTGTAGTGACGTAGCAAATAGGTATGCGCTCAATAGGACCGAAAAAGAAAATTAAATCGCAGGCTGATTATCATTAATACAGTGTAGACCTGAAGGAGTGTCTTCAGCGCGCTTCCGTGGTTCCCAGAGAATAGTCCTCCCAAATCACATTATTACCCGAAACGCTTGAAACACCGTGAAAAGGGACGTCCCGTGCCGCTGAGTCCTCCGATATCGTAGCTTTTGCAAAATGCAATGCAATGCAGGGTGTATTCCTAGGGGTAAAATCCCATCGCTTCATTCTCCAACCCAAATGTTCGCCGTTCATCGTCCATTACGCATATCCGTTTGTATCCCACCCAAAACTCATCGCTCAAAACGCCGGAGGTTCAACCGTGACTCCATAGCGCACCACCCATGCACCTCGCTACAAATGCCAATCATTTCCCGGAATAGTTCGCCGGTTCCTCCTTGATGAACTGATACACCTTCTGTGGCGGCGGTTGCTGCTGCTGCTCGCTCATTCCCGACCCGTAGCTCTCCTCTTTGCGTGGCGGCTGGTATTGATGCACCTCGAGCCCCGTGGCGATCATCCCGGGCTGCTGAGGCGGCGCCGTGGCGGAGCCCATGGCGCTGGAGTTGCTGCTGCTGGCGGAGTAGAGGGACTGCATAGAGAGGGTCGGCTGCAGGTGGTGCGGCTGCGGCGTCAGCTGTTGCGAGTGCGGCGAGTGGCCAGACGAACTGGGGGATGGGCAGTGGAGCGGGTGGAGGTGCGGTGGTTGCTGCAGTTGCGGGGCGAAGGGTTGGCATTGCGTGTCCATTTGCGCGAACTGAGAGGAGGGCACGCCGACGAACTGCAGCTTGCCGTCGGGTGTAGGGTAGGCGGATTGCAGGGCACCGGACTCGTTGAACATGGGTACCGGACCCCAGAACGGCGGATTCATGGACATGTCGTCCGTGGTGAGGGACATCTCGTGCGCGTGGATGTCGGTGGATATCGAGGACATCATGGAGACGTCGGGGAGAGAGGGGCGACGGATGCTCCCGTTCCGGCTTAGCCCTGCAGTGGCGTGATGGTCCTGGGGATCCTCGAACTGCATCGGCTGCGAGCTGGGCGGGATAACCATCGCTGCGGGTCCGAACGTCTGTTGCGTGGCAGGGGCGCTCTGGGGCGGAGTGTAATGCATCTGCTGGGCACGGACGTTCATGAATGACTGGTGCTTCAGAACTTGGTCGGCATCCATCGGGGTGGTCGGCGGTGATGTACCAGTGCCCATGCCCGGAGGGAAGACAGACGAGGTAGCAGATGACAGAGCGAAGGACATGCCGGCAGGATTGTAGGAGTCAGGGGAGGAATGGATGCCGTCGATTTCGCTACACGGACCAATGCCATGCATCCACGGCTGAGACAAGTCGGCAGGAGTCAACGGGGTGAGCGGGCCTAGTGCAACTTCAGTTCCTGGGCCGGATGACGTCTGCGTATTCGCATACGCGAAGTTAGCCGCGTCGGCGAAGTTGAGGTGGTGGGGAGATCGTTGGGTGGGGGTAGGGTTGGTGCTCTTTTGAATGCGACCAGTTGCCGAAGCGCCGAGTCCGGATGATCGAATGCGGCGCAGGGACAGGTCGGCAGCATGCGTGGCAGAGAGGTTGCCGGGAGATGCAGGGCCAGACATGCCGTGCGAATAGGACGCGCTCCGAGGGACGGTGAGATTCGCAGGACGGCGGGCTCGACGGTCGCCCAAGCCTGTACGAGTCGGTTGTTTGAAAGGCGACTCGGTTAGGTCGGGGTCTTGCATATTGCTGTCGAGAAGAGTGTCCGTAATGCCAGCGGCTGAAGACCTGCGTCTCGCCGCGTTTAAAGAACCATTCATATCCGGCTGGGCATGATTGCCCAACATCTCGTTCTGTTGGCCGGTCAGAGAAGCCGAGTGATCGACCTGCTGGTAGGAGTGCCCTGGAAGGAGAGAATCGGTCTGGACTTGACTGGGCCAACACTCGGAAGAAACAATAGGAGTCGAATGAACGCTCTCAAGGCCGGGATTGCTATTCGAGATCTCATCGAAGGCGTCGGCTGTTTGTATTGAGATCGAAGGTTCTCCGTCCAATGGCCAAGACCTGAAACCAGTCGCTTCCGGAAAGGGAGGATTCATGGTCGACGAGCATTGCATTGAATCGTCAGTCATGCTGCCATCGACCTGTGTATTAGCCTGATCGTGAGGTATCGTAATGTGCGGTTCGTCGGAATCCGATTGCGATTGATAGGCGCCCATCTCCGTGGGTGGAGATGGGTAATACACGTCTCCCCTAGATCCTGAAACCATATGTGGCCGCGACAACTGGAAGCGCATGGATTGTCCCTCCGCTTGGAGATGCCGCGGAACGGTGAATCCATTGAGGTCAGGGACCGACTCGGGCACTTCGTATCCAGAAAAAGTTGGATTACCCACATTCTGTTGACCGGAGCTCGGTTGACCTGTTCCGGGGATGAAGGCAGCATTGCCAAAGTCTCGTCTCGTCGAGGGCCGCGAACCGGATCCTGAGTCGTCGTCGGTGGTTCCGGGCTGGCCAAACGGGGGTACCTGAGAGGTCCGCGAACGAGGCGGTACCGCGACCACGCTGATTTGCGCGTTGGGAAGGACATTGATAAGATTTCGTTGGTTCATTTCCTGTTTCTTTGCGTCTTGCTTCACCTTAGCTCGACGGTTTTGGAACCAATTCTGGTAACGTTAGCTTCTTGCGATCGCACCGAGGGTTCAGTAAACGAAATTGTCATACATTTATCTTATCTAACGTAGTTTGCAGGGTTTCAGCAATATCCTTCTTTGTCTGCGTGGTCGGCTTGGGCTCGCCTCGGAAATGGGTTTCGAGAAGCTCGTGTTGGTCTTTGGTGAGACGAGGTTTGACGTCTCCGCATGGGGGAAGCAAATTGGGGTGCTGCTTCATTTGCAATTCCGTCGCAACCGGTTGCAGCGCGACGGCGACGTACTGGTCATGCTCGTGATGGTACGTATTCTCCATCGGGTGCGGCCAGTAGGCGGCCAGCTGCGTTTGGGGATGCTGGACGTACATCGTGCCGGGAGCCGACATGGCCATCATAGCATGCGATATGCGGGCCTCTTCCTCGACCTCGGACTGCGATCGTGGGGTTCGTGGGGTTCGTGAGTTTCGTGACATCTGGGGAAAGCGAGTGAGAACCGGGTATCGATATGTTGTAATAGTTGATGATGTATCTGGTCGACCGGATGAGAGGAATGGATTAAAGCAAGTATGGTCGTGGTGGAGATTCCAAATCAACAACGAGAGTGATGTAAATCCGAACAGCGAATGACTCGGAGAATTATGACATTAGTGTCGGAGAGTGGAAGGCACCAAAAAGCGAATGTCTGGCACGATGCGAAGATCGTACCGCGGAAGATAGATGAAGGGAAAGACGACGAGGGGAGGACGATGGCGTGGAGGCGAGTAAGGTGACGAGAGAGGAGACGAGAGAGCGAAGACTGGAGGAAGAAGAAGGTGATCCAACAATGCAGGACGCACAGCCAAGCAGCAAGGGAAAAGGTCTGGCTCTGTCATCGCTCGCCGAGCTGCTGCGGGCTGCTGATGCGGGTCGCTGGCAGAGCCAGTAGCGGATCTCTTAGTGGCCAGCCCTGTCTGGGGGATACACACTCCTGGGACGCTCAGACGCCTGACGCCGAGACTGAAGCGCTGGGGGCGATAGTGGAGGGCAGCTGGGCGGGTGTGGGTGACAGGAGAGAGGCGGAGACTTACGGTGCTTGTTCAACAGGCCAACGGGATCAGGAGTTACAGGGTGACAGGGTCTGAATGCGAATGGATGCAATCATGCAGGAAGGAATCCGGCGAGGCTAAAGCTCGTGAATCGGTTGGCTCTCTTGCATGGCAGATTCTCGGTCTTCGGAATCTTTATACGAATTTCCTATGATTGTCGACATTCGTGGGAGTATTCCGTAGTTGCGGGATTCAAGTTCGTAAGGGTTTGGAGAGTGCCCACTCAGGAGCTCCAGTCCCCATCTTACTTTTCCTCTACCGTGGTGGTGTGGTCTGTGTAGACCCAGGAGCGGAGCTAGATCGTACCTACTATGGATGTTCGTGGTACTCGGGAAGTGGTCGACCAGATGTCCGTTATACGAAGGAGATCGCCGACCTGTCGCTTTTCATGATTACCTTCGTTTCCATGTTTGAAGTCTGAGCAATGCTATCAGGTAGAAGTCCAGGAGAGGCCTTCTTTCCTCCTCCATCATGTGATGCGACAAAGGCGACCTTGAAGCGGATCACGATCACTGGTACCAAAGCCAGCCAGACCTAGTTCGAGGCCTGGGGGTCACTTGATGGAAACCCTGAGTAGGAAGTCCGTTGCACACTTCAAACGCTCGCTCGTGGGGCTGTACGTAACTCGAGAGCAATCTGGTTGGAGAGCGGTTTTGCGACCTGGTTTCGTGTGGAGGGTGAGCCTTGTCTCCTTCGTCCACTCGTCCACGCATGCCGTAGATGCATCCCTCCCTTGAGACTCTAAATTTGGGGTTCGGCGATGCACGCCGCCTTCGCAGTTTCCACCTGCAGCTGGTCGAACGACTAATTATACTGCTGTACAAAGATGAGACAGGAGCTGGCTGTTTCTTCATGCCTTGATGTATATTCAACAAAGATAGGTGGTTGATATACAGTTACTAGTATGTATAGGACTTAATATTTGGCTCGAGAGAAATGAGATATACAGCTTCGCAATGATACTGGTAGGATTGCAGTATTGTGCAGTTTGCACGAGGCGCCTGGTTAAACAATGACGAAGGAATCAGGAACCCAGCCTTGACCCTGGTGTCCGGGCATCAGTCATCAGCAAGTTGACAGTCATCTGTCATAGCCGTCCCGTGGTCCACTCGTTCCGAATGTTCGCACTGAGACATCACTAAGAAACGGTACGGTACTTGCCTTTTGGAAAAATCCTGACAGAGCTAATTACCGCACTGGGTAATGCTTACAACTGGGTCGTGGCTATGCTGGCTTCCTTCTCGTCAAAAGATGCCAGTTTCTTCGGCCTGTCTGGCAAGTGGCAACATCCGAGTCGATGGTCAGCTCATGTCCGTTTCACGAATCGGCGAAGAAAGGGGGATGCATGAATCGCTCACCCCGTCCCCGACGCCAATCTGCAGTGCATCGAAGCGCGGACTGCAGACCTCGTGGCAGGAGGATTCCTCAATCCCGCCATCCACTTCGGAATAATAGCCTAATTAATTATGTCCGATTGACCTCCATTTCGACGCGAGATCCGGTGTAGCATTGGCCATTGACTTTTCGCAGTTCGTGCCCCCGTACGGAGTAGTGTCGATGGAAATCGGGCGTTATTCTGTTTAGGATGCGATCTAGTACGATTAGTGTCGACTAGCAAGCGTTCCCCCGCGCGTGCATCACGCCGGGAGCACACCCGAGGATGGCTAGGCCAGGCGAGAGGCAGAGCCGGTCAAAGTCGAGACCACAATTTGATGGTTGACAGTTCAGGGAAGATCCCAAGCGGTTTGTTGTTGCCTTGTTGGTCTGAAGCTCTCGAGAGACGAAGAGAATCGTGTGTACCTGAGAACTGAGAAGCAGATGGTTTATCGTCACTTGGTCATCATAACCATGATAATGCTCTCCCTCCAAGCTCGGGATTCCTCTTATCAGAACCGATTTCATCAGCGCTTAGATCCGGTAAACGACTTTTGTCGGCGACTTGTCCAACCAGCAAGTAGCAATATCGCAGATTCACACAATGGCAGCGAGCCAGCGAGCCTTCCACTCATTTCATTGGCCAACTACAATGGTACGGAAGGTTTTCCTTTTGGTTTCACAAGGCACCAGCAACTCGGAGACCTGCAAAGTCCCTGAATATGATGCTGTTCACCACGAGTGTTCAGCGATTCCGTCGCCTGACTCCCAGCCTCCCAAGTCTGTGGCGTAAAGGCGGCAATTGAGGCGTCCATTGTTCCCATCAGTTCCCGGCGCTCTCCCAGGGCATTCACCGGCAGCCGAAGCCGGTGGAAGGGAGCGTCCAAGTATTTGAATTTTGAAATGATCGACGTCCTGGAAAGGCCCGCTAGACTGCTAAGCAAAGAGGATAAACGTACCATAAGGCATAAAGTCTCCGAATAAGCACCCCCAACTTTCATCGACAAGGTAGTGCTCCTCGCCCACCCCACCCGTTGGCCGTCTGCTTCCGTGCCTTGCAGCCCTGGAGCGCACCGCGTCCGGCCGGACGACCGACTTTCGCGTGCGTGGACGCCGCTGCCGGCGAACTGCAGCTGAATGTTGTACTTTTCGGTTCTTTGGAACGTCGGGAGACACGGTGACCGTCGGGGAGAGAAATGAACATGGGAAATTTGGCAACGCACCCGTCGGCGGAATGGTGGAGTCACATCGCCAGGTTACGCGGTGCCTTGATTTGTCCACGACAGCTGGTCGCACGCCGGCTGTTGTACGAGCTGGATTCCTGCCATTCGCTCGATCAGGACGATGGGCAGATTTCTCCTGAGCGATCATATTCGTGGTGGTCCCGAAAGCTCCAGCAGGACCGTTCGAGAGGTGTTGGTGACGTACTCCGTACTTTTTTGTAACTCCAGAAACTCTCACAGCACAGCCTCCTTGCAGGCCTTGGCGTAAACTATACGCGTCGATTCTTAGTGATCGATACGCCGTGGTATCGTTTCAGCTACTAAATCTTTGTAAAATTGATGCCTTATCGATCATGCTGATGCTGATGCAATGCAGAAGCTGGTGCCATGAACATTATATGACAATCTTAGCCAGAGAGAAAAAAAGTATAGCTATGCGTTAATTGCTAAATGGGTATCTCTTATCGAATCACTATCAACTGTCTTTATCTTACGAGTTTGCGCATAAATCTTCTCATAACTGACTGACGTCCCCACCCTGCATCCCTCTCATCCACTATCTTGGCCGCCTCTACTTCCGCAGTTCCACTCATGTCGTCTGCGAGCTCTTTGCCAAAGAGTTAGTCGATATCATTCCAGCAGGATCGCGGACGTATAGAACAAATCCATCGGGTGTGGTCCCCAGCCAGGGAGCTCATAATCAAGGAGCTCGGGACGGACTTCCTATTCTATCGTGTCGGGAAGAGCCATTTTAGTGTGAAAATAAAAAAATACGAAAGCGATAAAAGTTGAAGATTACATTGATTGTTTGCCGGACTGCAGCACAAGAGGATGGTTAGGGGTAGTCACCATGCGTACGCGCGCTAGAGATAGAGCAGCGTAGAAAGACCATGCTGTATATTCTCAGTACCGTATGGTTGACATCCGCTACAGTTTACTTTCAGCCGTCCTGGCTCGATGAGCAGAATTTTGGACGATGAAGGTACGGAAAAGTATTTCTTAGTCCTTGAGACTTCGAATCGGCTACAATATTCGTCAGTCTTACTCCAGCAGACACCTCACTTTACAAGATCTGCAGCTGGATCATGGACCCTTGAGGCTTGAAGAGCATCCTACTATAGATAGGTATTGTACAAACGGGACGGAGTACCGAACCACCTACTACGGTATCCAAGGCCCACAATGCTTCCGTTCTGCCCTAATTATCCAGTATCAATCCGTCATACTGGTACATTGTGGAGCATAAGGCCACACATGTAGCAGTGTATCCTTCGATTGCGATGCATGTCTAAGTATCTAGAACTCCTGATGAGCCCCTGATTTGAATGAAGGATTCACCGTCGATCCAGGGAATTCTCCCAGGATCACTCCCAACGCCCAACTCTTCACTGACGCTCCACATTCTCCGATGACATGATGCTTCAACTGTAGCTCTCCTCTCCAGCCACTACCGCAGCGCATCCCGAATCTCAACCGTCACAACTCCCTTCTCCGGACCGTAACCCAGAAACCTCACGCTTCTCATGTCTTGAACCACCCAATCTGCTCCGGCCTGCACCAGCTGTTCCACCGTATGCGTCGTCGCCAATGCAACCACCTTGAACCCCGCCGCTTTCCCAGCTCTCACCCCCGCTGCTGCATCTTCCAGCACCAGCACCTCCCCGCCACCACCCACCCTCACCACTCCATCTCCATTCTCCACCCCCTCCCCACCATCCCGTCGTAGCCCCAAACTCCTCGCCGCCATCGCATACCCCTCCGGGCTCGGCTTCCCCTCCGCCACATCCTCCGCCGTGACCAAGCACCGCGGGTGCGCGAGCCGCAGCACGTCGAGCCAGCCGGTGACCAGCGGCTTCGTACCGGACGTGATGATCGCCCAGGGCGCGGCGACGGATTCGAGGGTCTCGAGCAGCGCGCGGGAGCCGGGGATCTCGACGGCCGAGGAGCCATAGAGGAGGGGGATCTGGGCTTCGGCGTGGGTGATGTCTAGGTCATTAGAACTTTAGGGTTAAGGAGGGGGGGAGGGGGGGTCGGTGTGAGAGGACGGTGAAAGAGTGGTGTTGATGGGGGTTAGGGGGAATGGATCCCAGGGGCCTTACGTACACTCCCAATTCGCTTTTGACTCGTCGTAGATTCGCAGCACATCGATTGACCGTCGTCCATGGGAGGTCTCCAAAATAACGTTCGGGTCGATTCCTAGCTCTTTGCCGATTCTGACCCCATCAGTCAGCGCCTACAGGCTATTTCGTGGTGTTCCGCAGATGAGCGATTGTGCTGCTCCGCTTACTTATGCCAATGCTGTACGATCGCGGGCGTCGAATCTATGATCGTGCCGTCCATGTCGAATAGCTGCAAAAGGTCAGGAAGGAGGAGTACATGGTAGCCTTGAGGGCTTTCTAGCTTTCAGACGTACTAGTCCCGTGAAGGCATGCTCCTCAGGAGGGGCTGAGAACGATCCGGCCATCTTGAATCGGAGGGACACGAAAGTGCTGATAATGAAGGGTGTACGGAATAGAAATTAAGTCTGGAAGATCATGTAGAGCTGAGACCGTCCCAATGAGCTCTTTATGAAGATTTCCCTCGTCTATCAAGTCTAATGGTGACTAAGGGGCAAAAGGCTCTGCCGTCGCATTTAATGTTGGTCGCCTGGATGTCGGAAGGGTTTCCCTTTCGGGCATTGCATCCAGACTATGACAGCACCACAACAATCCTCTAGCGTAGAAGGCAAGGGAGCACTAATATGAATTAATAGTCTTCGCTCTGGATGTCCTCTTCCAGCCAAAGTTAACAGAGAGTCGTATAACTATGTAATTATCGACTTCAATTATTAAGAGTGAGAGTCATACTTCAGGAAGGGTAATGATTGAGTTTCGGTGCTCAGAAGATACTGCCATGCAATTAGGTCCCCCAATTTATGAGGTTGTCTAGGACTATATACGATATTTGAACTGGAACAATCGAAGCTGATCGATATGCTTAGAAAGCGTTGCTTAGATCGGGTTCTGAAGCGTCTCAAAAAGATTTCCTAAGCCAAACTGGTCAATTTTCCGTACCCACTCACCACCAAGCATGCTCCGATGTTCAACCCAAACAATGAGTATACCAGAAAGCCCTCTTCGGCCTGATCAGGTGCCAGACGCTCATCGGAAACAGCCCTCCGCTCACCGCGGTGAAGATTGCGAGGCACACAGAGCTGAAGCGGAAATACATGCCGGCATTGGAGTTTAGTAACGCAAACTGGAAGTTGAGTGTGCTGAAGATGATCACGTTGGGCATGATGCGGTCGGCTATTGCGGTGCTGGGGGAACTCGAGTTCAACAAGGACCAGTTGAAACCGGTGAGGACGGTGGTGCAGAGAATGAGGGCGTGGAAGAGGGCCAACCTGAGGTATTCTTCGACCGCTGCGGAGTTCATGATCAGCTTTAATACTCTATGAGTACGGTACTACCGCGTGCATACAATATCGAAAACCGGACTTCTTGAGTGATCAAAGTTATAATTGTCTCCAGCGGAGTCACTATACGAGCAACACCGAAGATGCACGATCAACTTCAAGTTCTATGTAGGGACGACGGTAGGGTCGGTGGATGCGTGCCCGTCGGTTCCCGGACCTCGTGGGTGATCAACGTTATCAGCGCCGTTCTTGACCAAAACACGAGAACCAAGCCTTGGGTGAATGTCCAGGCGGCGGAAAGGAGGAAGAAATTTCGTAGATGTCCTGTCGGCTGGATTAGCATTCATAAACATATAGGCATCAGCACAAATGCTTACATCCATAACGACCCAAACCAATCCATTGATATCCCGGCCCGTCTGTCCGACAAACCTTAGATTGATGTGTGTGGACGTGAAATGATCAATAACGCTTAAAGGATTTATCAAATGGAATATAGAGATGACAGGTAGGAAGTGACCTCCCAGGCCTCAACCGAGAGGTCCACTGGAGTACGACGGGGACATGTTGTCTTCGTCGGCGGCCATGTAGCAACATCAAAGGATGCCATATCTCCCCTCAACGCATAACAAAATAGCATGGAGAAAACGAGAGTAAGACGAAGAGGTGGCGGAATGGCGCTTCCCATTGGGGGATCTTCCATATCGATACGATATGCCATGCGGATATGCGCTGTTGAGCTACCAGGATTAGAGTTGCATATCATAATGTCATTGTGCTTGTGATGGTGAAATCTTATGTGATCGGCAAATGTTTTCTGCCATGGGGATTCTGATAGGTATTCCATGTATTCCAAATCGGCGATTTTGGGATGAGTAGCGTATTCTTGAATGAATCAGACACTGTTCGGGAGTCAATTGGAAGACGGGCGACATGCGATGCTCGCAATATCACCACTAAATTCTCAATTCTCATATCTGACATCTGCATCGTCATGCGGGGCGCTGTTCCTGACGTTGGAACTCGTTGGGATTTTATCAGTCCAGGCCTTCAGGGTCAGGTAGGTTGAGGAAGATGAGTGTTGATGTGCGAAAGACAATATTGATGACAATATTCATGACGGGAGGAAATCTTCATTCTAAGAATCCAGGGTTTAACTAGACAGCGGCATTGCCGGTCAATTGTCCGCTTCCAACCTTATTAACTGAGTTGCGTAACCTTTCGTAACCTTTCTCGTCTGGGTCTGGGCCGTCGGTTTTCTATTGAGTCCTTTTGGTTTGCCTTTCTCAATTGATCTATCTTCCATTTGTATTCTAAGCTACCTGGACCGGATTGAATTGAGACGTCAGAATTTCATCCGCTCGCGATATCGTCATTTACATGTCGCGCCACCAACATCCGCGTCTATTGTTAATTCTCAGAGGCACATTGCTACTCAACCCCCAAGTCCCATCCTATTGTCTCAATTATACCTCGTAATTGTAGCGATTGCTACCGCGTCGTCGCCGAAGCGTCGATTCCTATCAATTCCGCCAGATGCCCTCCAAACCACCGCCGACGAACTCCCACCGATTCGATCACTCCTCCGCCTCTCCCGCATCGTCTCATCGATACGCACAAACGCTCGACTCGTCGACCCTAGACGACCGGTCTATTGCTGGAGAAGATGACGACCTCGACGGTGGATCTGTGTCCGGATATTCTCGGGGAAGGACTGTGAACCGCAGGAAAAGAAGCCATAGCACGGCGAGTCTCGGCGCACAGTTCTTGAGCACAAGCTACGGGGGAACTGAGAAGAGGCCGACGAGGAGCTATCTGCATAGTGCAAGCCATGGACCTGATGGTAGGTATACCATATTTTGATTTTGGCGGCCTGAGCGTGGGTGCGATTTAGATCGGGACGATACACCTACTGCGTATATTCGTGTTCTGTGCTGACCACCGCCTGCTAGAACCGCTACAATTCTCCTCAGAAGGCGTTCGCAAACAGACGCAAGAACTCGCATCATGGGCCCTCGGCGACTCACCCTCCCAACCCCCGCAACTAGAAGCTCTATTCGATAACGATCCCGAACGGTCACACCTCGACGTGGGGACTAGCGGCGATTCCTTACATCCCGAGGTCATCGAAGAAGAATCGAGCCAGGACGAGACGTCGACGGAGGGGTCGTCGATACCAAAAAGCCGATTAACGGAATTGATAAGGGGGGAAGAGTCGGCCGCACAACAGGAACCCCTTGAACAGAACGATCGAGCCAGCACCCGCAGCGAAGTAGTTTCCCGCTCAGGTCGTCGGAAAGACTCAGGGGAGACAGCTCCGCTACTCCCGAAACGTCGAGTCTCCGAAGACGCGTCGACAGACTACGGCACGAATGGGCACGGGCAGTACGTGGAAGGAGGAGAGCAGCTTAAACGCAGGGAGAAAAAATATCCAACTTGGGGAAAAGTGAAGGGGGACGTAGTAGACGTCCTTCGAACGCTGACGGAGCCGAAGAGGTGGAATGGGAGGGCGATGCTGCAGAAAGGGGTGATGGCGCCCATAAAGACGTTACCCGCAGTCTTTCTGGGCTGGCTACTGAATGTGTTGGACGCATTGAGTTATGGTGAGTTTGATTCGTCCAGCACGGTGGACGTATAACTTCAGACTATGAATCCGCCTCGACGGCCACTTTCCCTCCGCTAGGGCCTGTCGAAGTCGACACCTTCAGCTAATGTTTCATAGGCATGATTCTATTTCCCCTCGGCCATCCGTTCTTCGAAGACACTGGCCCGGATGGTATCTCCATGTTCTTCGTAAGCTGTATCGTATCACAGTTAATTTATTCCTGCGGCGCCTCATCGTTCCGAGGAGGCGTCGGTTCCGAAATGGTTCGTCCTCCATGCGACCGGACTCATACAATCAACACACTAATAGGATCTAGATCGAAGTGGTCCCCTTCTTCCACAAAATGACATACTTAATCCTCGCCCACATGGGCCCGGATGCTGAGCGTTCAGCCGTTGTCGCGACCGTCATCACATCCTATGCTCTCTCCTCCATCGTCACTGGCCTCATATTCTTCTCCCTCGGCGCCCTCCGGCTAGGATCGCTGGTTTCCTTCTTCCCCCGAAGCATCCTCACCGGCTGTATCGGCGGTGTGGGCATCTTCCTCTTCATAACTGGCATCGAGGTGTCTGCTCGATTGGACGGGAACCTGAGCTACAACCTCGAGACGGCCCAGGAACTGTTCAGTGCCAAAACCGCGCCGCTGTGGATCGTGCCTTTGGCCCTGGCTGTCCTCCTGCGTGTCCTGAAGAAAGTACGGGATCACGAGGCATTATTACCGGGATTCTTTATCGCTATTGTCGTCATCTTCTACATTGTCGTCGTGGCCACGCCCAGCTTGAACCTGGATAAAGTGCGGAATGCTGGCTGGGTGTTCGAGCAGCCCGGGAGCAATGTCCCCTTTTGGAGATTTTATACCTACTACAGTAAGAACCCAAGATCCTTCAGGTCTTTTTGTTTGCTCGACAGTCTACTCACTAAACACCCGCATTTGCAGAATTCAACCAAGTCGACGTAGCCGCTCTCACTCGGACCATCCCCTCGATGTTCGCCCTCTCCTTTTTCGGCATCCTCCACGTGCCGATCAACGTCCCCGCTCTCGCCATCGCCGTCGGCGAAGACGATGTTAACGTGAACCGCGAATTGATCGCGCACGGCCTGAGCAACACGATCAGTGGGGTCGTCGGGAGCATCCAAAACTACCTCGTGTACGCCAACAGTGCCATATTCATCCGAAACGGCGGGGATAGTCGCCTGGCGGGACTCCTCCTTGCTGCTGCGACCGGGGCGACGTGGATTGCGGGACCGGGGCTCGTGGGATACATTCCGGTGATGATCGTTGGCGCTCTAATTTACTTTTTGGGCATCGAACTAATGGAAGAGGCGTTGTGGGATAGCTTTGGAAAGACGCATATGCTGGAATACATAATGGTGAGTCGCGTTATACTTTGAAGAGGCGCAAGGCCATGATACTAATAAATATGCAGATTGTTGCTATTTCTCTAATAATGGGCTTCTACGACTTTGTTGTCGGCGTTGTTACTGGCATTGTCCTTGCCTGTCTCATCTTCGTCGTTCAGACCTCTCAAGTCTCCGCCGTCCGCGCTACTTACTCCGGCGTTGTCGCAGAATCGACGGTACGACGCCATCCCCTCCAAAGACGGTTCCTCCGAGAAGTGGGCTCCCAGGTCTACCTTGCCAAACTGGCCGGCTACCTTTTCTTCGGCACCATCGTCGCGGTCGAGAACCGAGTCCGCGAGCTCGTCGACGAGGAGCGCTTCCTCCAGAAGCCTATCAAATACTTCATCTTCGACCTCCAGCACGTCACCGGCATCGACTTCAGTGCTGCCGACGCCTTCAGCCGCATGCACCGCATCCTCCGCCGCCGCAATGTTGAGATGCTCCTCTCCGGCCTCAGTCCCTCCGGCACCGTCGGCCGCTCCCTCACCATGGTGAAGCTCCTCGATGAAGAGCACGCCGACCCGGAGTACCCGCCCCCCCGCGTCTTCGAGGACCTCAACAAAGCCCTCGAGGCCTGCGAGAACGAGCTCCTCCTCGCCTTCCGCGCCCGCCACGAGGCCCTCTCCGCCGCCCAACAGCCCACATCGCCCCAC
>NW_022985067.1:1346353-1398620 GCF_010015585.1 Eremomyces bilateralis CBS 781.70
TTGACGGCAAGAGTTGGTTGTGTGGAATATGTACAATTTGTTGGAAGATGCCGGTTTCTAGCAGGGATTGGATTGAGATTTGAGAGGGTTTATTTTCACGATATACGGTCTCTGGGTTTCATAGTTCAAAATACCCCTTTAGATACAGGTTAAATAGCGTCACCGCATGTAGAACAATTGTCCAACAATCAGGAGGCCGCGGCTCTAGTATACCTTCTCCTCTAAGCAACATGTCGGGGGCGCCTTTTGTCCGGGAAACGCGATGTTAATAAGGAAAAGAAATATCACACATCATTGCACCCGACGTTTCAAGTATTCACCACTTCCATTAAGGTATCGTATTATTACAGGTTTTCCTCCACTGATCTCTGTTCATTCCACTTCCACCACTCAATTCCCGCCGCCGCAAAAGAGCCACTCACCCTGCTTGGATAGAAGTACACAATATGAACCACCGAACGAGCGAATTTCGGCCACGCAGCCGCGCCAGACCATCTTTAACGCCATGAAGCACACGAAACGCCCATCTTCCCAGTGCGCAGGAGGCGAATAACGTACAGTACATATGAAGACCGCTCTCCGTTCCGGTTCAGCGAGTGATGAGGAAGGAAAGGAAAAAAAATGGAGTGAGTGAACGACGGAGGCGAGGACGTCGCAACGCCAACCGATCCGTCAAAATATGTCGGTCGAAGTAAAAAAGAAATCCGCTCTATCAACAACTCGGGCGCCTTGAGAATAAGACGACCCGGAAACGAAACCGATGTGCTCCATGCAGATGCAAAGTAAGGTAAGTAGGTAACGCTCGCTGCGTCAACCAAATATCGATATTTCGGAATCCGTGAACGGTCCGTGAAAGGAAAGAAAAACGCGATTGCGCGCCCATCGCCCGCTTGAAAACGACGCGGAGAAAACGAATCGAACCCCTCTAAATGCGGGATGAGGATCGCAGGGAAAAAGGAGTATGAAGAGTAGAATGCTGCAGTCTAATGCGATCCGCTCGATGCACGAAAGGTATCTGATCTAGAAGAACGGGAAAATATGGGTAAGTATATGGTGACAAACAAAGGAAAAGTTGCGAAAATTGAGACGCGGTGAATGGCCGTTCCGGCCACTTTGGTGGGTTACCCCCCGAAAATGTAGCCCGTAAATCTGTCCCCCAAGGAATTTTGATGCCCAACGCCTCGGATATCGGAAGGAATGGAGTCCGCCCGCCCAGATGCATCGAGAACCTCGTGCTGCTCGAACCTTCGATCCGCTACCGCCACATCGGCCCATTGAACAGACTCGCCGCCGCCGTGGCCGCAAAGCCGTCATCATCATCGTATGGCGGCGTCGGCCATTTCGGATTCAAGTCGACCTTGCGCTGCGGTTGGACGATGTCGACGGGTTTGCTTGACGCGTTTCGGCCCTGGGGGAGGTTCAGGCCCATGTTTCGCGGACCGGAGGGACCGTTTGCGGAGGGCGAGGGGGTGAGGTACGAGTAGTTGTTGCTCGGTGGGTGGTAGGTCGGTGTCTGGTGGGAGGGGGCGTTGGAGGGGACTACGCGGACGGAGGATTGATGCTGGAGGGGGGCAGGGACGCGATGGACGGGGTTGTGAGGGTTGGGCGTGAGGTTGGGGGAGTTGAGCATTGAGTGTGGGTTGAAGGAGGTGTAGGCAGCTGGTGGTGGGGTCGGCGCCACGGGCGCGGGTGAGGAGATTTGCATTCGAGAGGCAGCGGTGTGTGCTGATAGTAGCGCCTCGTCTAACAGTTCTTCTTCTTCGTTGGGGGTCTCATACCGGCCATTGCCTGGGACGTGTTTAGAAACCTGACGTTGTGGTGGCCGGCGAGCTCTTGCATTAGGAGGGGTCCCATCCGCGCCGTCCGGGGTATGGAGTGAGCCAGTGTGATTAGAGTTGTGTCGCTTTAGAAGTGAGGCGGCGGAAAGTCGATGCTTTTGAGCGGTCGGTGTCGATTGGTCCATGCTCGACCGAACATTCTGCAGGGCTTTATCAAGCTCGGTGAAATTGGCTTGCGGCTGAACGGCGGCGTTGCTCGAGTCCACGATCATCGAGCCTCGATTGCTAGCCATGTTGGACCAAGGAGCGCAGCCGGCATTGGCTTCGATGTCATCCGAGTTCGGAGACGGGGGCGCCTGGTGCTTCCCAGAGAGCCGTCGAGCTCGTTTTCGCAGATGTGAGAAGAATCCTTCTCTATGGGTCGAGGCTGGCGATGCGACTCCGCCGCGTTGGCCATTGAGCGCGCGTTCCGCCTCTTGCCGGTGAATGTCGGCATAGTGGTTCGTTTGCGAAGCAACCGACAATTGTCTTCCGATCTTCTGTTTGGATTGCTGGGCTTGATGTGTACGGGCATTTTTTGCCTGAGCAGTGACGGCGTTTGACAGAGGCGATATTGGTCGAATGGACGGGAGGATCGGGATTGGGGCGGCGTGAGACGGCAGTCCGTTTGCCCATGTTGCTCGTTTGGAGTTAACTCCTGCTGCTTTCACTTGAGGGGCTGCTGGCGGCTGCGTCGTTACAAATTCCACATCCGGAGTGGTTTGAGCGGGAACGGGCGTCGGCCTCGGCGATGCCGTTTGTGACATGACGGATGGTTGTGGTACCGTCGGTGCACTTTCTCGTGCAACATAGGATTTCCGGAACCAAGATGTCTTCGCCGACAACCCTGGTACGGTGTCCTTTAGGTTTGTCGAGGACGTGTCGGCGTGCTTACGGCCAAGCAATTTCGATGATGACGATGTTTTTGGTCGCAACGGATCGATCGCATCTTGGAAATATTCGTGTTCCAGAGCTTGACGTGACGTGGGACGAGCTTTCGGATCCCACATCAAGCACCAGGTCACAAACTCGGCAAGACTTGAGGGCCACTGCGGAGGTTGCAGAATCGATTCTAATGAATGGGGGGCCATCTACAAAGGCGTCAGTGTGAATTGTGACACCCACATGGACGAAAACGAACCTTTGGGAACTGGAAGCCCAATTTCTGTGCGAGCTTGACTCCTTCCTTCCACTCACCACCACCAACGCGCACTCCTTGCTTGTTGACCCAGGCTCCAGGGCTACCCATAATCTCGCACACCCGCCAGACTTGGTCGACCTCATTGCTTCCTGGAAACAAGGGCTTCAGCGTCGCAATTTCCACCGCCATCGCACCGATTGCCCAGATGTCTACGGGTGCAGAATATTGTCCGGCTCGTAGTAACACTTCAGGTGCTCGGTACCATCTTGTTGAGACGTATGTAGTGTAGGCAAGTTTTGAATGAGTTTCGCGGGCCAGTCCAAAGTCGGCGATTTTGATGGTGTACGCAGGAGGAGTTGAAGGAGGAGTGACGAGGGCAGAATACCGCTTGAACGCGCTGCCAGAATCTTGAGGGGATGATGTCGACACGAGAATATTCTCGGGTTTGATGTCACGGTGGAAGAAATGGTGATCGTGGATGTGCTCCAAACCGGAGATGATTTGGAACAGGACGCTCTTGACGCTTGCAGGATCTAACTGCTTATGATCCCGGGATTTCATCAGCTGGTAGAGATTCCCATCCATGTACTCCATCGCGATATGAAGCTTCTTCGTCAACGGATCGAGAAAGATGTCGAGGGCAGGGACCAAGTGAGGGTGGTTCGGGAGAGTTTTGAGGAAAATGACCTCTCGAAGATCCAAACACTGATTGAAACTATCGAATGTCTTCTTCATCGTCTTGATGGCCACCTGTATTGTATTAGAACACGATCTTGTAACGATCGAATACCATATATACCATAGTGTTCCGTCGAGCGATGTGGGCGCCAGCGCTCCGCACTCGAGCAACTGCAACGCTTCCGAAACTGCCATCTCCGATATCTTTGATGACTTCGAACTTGTCGTCCAGGCACACAGCGCCGCTGGGTTGCGCGTAGCTCCGATATGACGCGTCGTATGCGACCGTCATCTTGGATGATGTTAGGGATATGTCGAGTATAGTTAGGGCGACTGGAGGTCCGAAAGACGATAGCTCTCAGCTTGTGGGAGCGTGACGAGTTCCAGAGACCTTCGCGAAGCTGCTTGCTTATCGAGTATATCCCATGGCCAGCAACTAAGAAGTGTGACAAAGGAGAAGTTTCGGAAGGAGGGAGGTCCTTGAGGAGTTGATCGTCTTCCTTCGAAGCTCAAAGTGTCAACGGTCCACAAGGTGTCAATGCCGATTAGAGAACCAGAACGACGGAGCGAACAGGGTCCAAGCTGGCTAACCGGACGCTTAAAGCAAATAGTAAAAGGAGTGACGGCCTGACGGTGATGGCTGATGAGCAAGAGCAAAGGTATTGGTGAAGTGGTGAACCGATGATCCAGGCGAGGAGTGACCTGGCGACTGGCGTGGAGATTCTGGTCCAGGACCACGGAACGGGTCAGGAAGCACAGAGACAGAGGCGTTCAGCGATGGGGCATGCGGATTTAGAGCGACAAGGACCGTCCAAGGATATCGAATAAAGTCATCAAACGAACGTCGCGGATGGCTTCCGGTCCATGGTAAGGAGGGAGTGGCTTGGAACGGTTGTGATAGCTCCTAGGAACGTGCGTTGGATCGCAAGCGTGATCTCAACAGATTTAAGCCTTTTCGTTTCTGAATAGGGTGTTAAAACTGAAAAGATGCAAGTCGATCGTCGGTCTTGGGAATCTTAAACGGAAAGAAGAGCAGCGTGATTGACGGGAGTCGAGCGACGGTCAGGTCACTATTGACGATTGACGATGGACAATAGGACCGGTGTGAAAGGGTCGCATAAGGTACGTACCCAGTAGTGAGACAGCAGCCAGCTCATCGAACTTCCCTTTGGCCGTCCGAGTCGGGTTTCTTTGAGAATGGACCAAGGAGAGATTGGATGAAAAACCGGAGGTGCATTTGCCAAACCCAAAGAGGCTCACGTCTCCAGTTCACTTCGCAGGTGGGCGGTGGGCATGAATCATTCCCGCACAATTTCGGGTAGGTTTGAGGGTTTGAGATAGGCTGGGTGCACTGACCGCGTCTTCCCTGGATTGCCGTTGCATGAGGGACGAGCCAGAGAGTGTGGAGGAACTTTTGGCGGGACTTGGAATCGTCCCTTAATTTTTGGGAAAAGGAGAACGCTTGAAAAGAAAAGAGATTGCGGCGTTTTAGAAAGTAATATTGCGGTTTTGCGGAGCTTCTGGAAAGACAGGGGCGGCGTGGGACCTGAAGGGGATGGGATGACCGGGGTCACAGTGAACTAACTGAGTGGAGAGGCTGAGGAACTGGAGGTGTTCCCCCAACACTCTAACTCCAAGGTGCTGACTACTGCGAGCGCTACTCGCTGGCGGCGGGGATATTGTTGTTTAGCATCAGATAGGACTTAATTAGGAGGGCGATATTGGGTAGGATTTGCGGGAGGAGTGGAGAGAATGAAGTGGAGGAGGAATCTCTTCGAAGGTGGAAGTTGAAGTTGGTGTGATGCCTAAGCTGCCTAACATGCCTTATATCAGCCTGATATGAGGGTCCAAATCAGGAAGTGAGGGACCGACAGGCGGATTTTGAAGGAAGGAACGACCAACCGACGTATGCGTATATCCAACTCATAAATCATAATTCCAGTGACTCTGACGATTTCATTCGCCAATATTATTAAGATATTTATTGTCGCTTGTAGTACATGTACACCGTAAAGGATTGCTGCGGGTGCCGAAGATTATTCGGTAACTTCGCCAGGAGAATGTCGATCTGGTCGGTGGTCCAGCCCATGTCGGGGATGGGCATTGGGAAAATAGGGGGTGATGAACTAACTGGAGAGACGGCCCTATCCGCTCTTCCGGCCGCAAGCCATCCTCTCGACCTCTCTCCTCCCTCCTTGCAGCATCAGGCCGGGAGACACGGACCATCACTTCGGCCACTCAAAGTTTGGTGCTCCGTAATACTAACACTGCCGCCTGCCCCGAATCTGCTCGTGCTGGGCTTTGTTTACTTTTTTGGCATCTTTAGTACGCGATTATTGGTTCTTATTTCGAGACATGCTGCTTGTCCCCGTCACTGTCATCTATGATTCTCCAGAGCCTGCGGCAGATAGCCCCTTTTGGCACATAAACCGAGTTATGTCCACCAGTATCGTAATCTTACTGGGCCCCATAACGTGACCCGCTTGCTTTTGCCGGTCGAAACTAACATTGGGTGCAGATTTGAGTGCAGGACTGCAGATGTACCAGGCATTTATCCGCATCAACGAGCCTATCGCGAACGATTCTGATGGGAAGTCGCCAACTATTGGGCACGATTTTTGGGAAATTCTCTAATTACTGCAGCTTCGGGAGACAACACAGCAAAGCATTATTCTGGATTCACCGCTTTCAATAGCCCATCGGTCGAACAAGCATAATGTGTTTCTAGTAGGGATCATCAAGAGGGCAGTATCATGGTGCAACCTCCAAAACCCGTTGGGCGCGGTCCGTACCTGCAATTCGTCATTTCCCGTCGGTGCCAGAAAATGAGAAAATTAGGCGCATCCTGGTTCGTGCTCATCGCGGTCGTTTCCCGCGTGTTTAGTGTTCACATCATCACCAATTCACAAGTGATAAATAAACTCGAGGCGCAATTTCAGGGACGATCCAACATCGAACAGGGCCTAACAGATTCCCTGGAGACCGGAGATCACCAAGATGGCGAGGTCGTGTCATACAGTGCATTCTTACCAGCCTTTACCACCTTCCAATTTCCAGCATTTAAAACGAATCAATTTTTTTTTCTTCTCCCGTGTGTCAATGCGGCAGGAAAATTGATCACCGAGACGCGGTTATTCTAATGCATTGCCCTTGATGTTGCGAGTTGCCTCGGACCAAGCTTCAATGGACAACGCACAACAGTGACATGCGACAGCCGACAGCTATCATCAGATCACTGATCGTGTAAGACGCGAGTGGTAGGGTCATAATTCGTAGGGTGATATCGGAGACTCAAGGAGGCCACGACAAAAGTGAGCGCCGAACGGTCACCGTCAAGGACACTGCCAACTCGGAGGCTGCCACGTTTCCCCCTATTTGCGGCTCTATCATTGGTTCATCCTACGTGCCTTCCTCACTACCCACAACACGCCCAACCATACGAACGCGAAATTCTCCCCTTACCTCACCATCTTCGTTGGTTCCGCTATTGTGTATCTATCCAACGACCTCCCTCCGAGTAAAAATACCAAACCCAGAGAATCCCGCCGTGTTACTTCACTGTTCATCGCCGATATCACCCAGTACCGAGCAGCCCTGAACACTTTTTTTCCGCTGGAACCCATCCCTGATCAGGATCTCACAAATCCCTTGTTTTCGTACCTGAAGCTAACCCAAGCTTAACCATTGGCTCAGGACCCCCCCCTACGCCCGACCTTGCGGCTCTGCCGCCCATTGGCTAGGTTCCCCTAGGCCCTCGAGTCGCCCTGACGCGGTCGCGTCACCCCTGGCTGCCACCAACGTGCTAGATGCGACGCTGGGTGCTCTGGGCTTGGCGTTCAGGTCTTCAGGATCACTGCGATCCTTCGCAGTGGCCTGGCTGGGGCTGGAGTTGGTTTCTCTGTTGGGGGTTGGCAGCACGCCAGCACCAGACGATGATGCTGCAGTCCGGCAGCCGCAAGAGAGCGGGAGAGCATCACGCATGTCGCACGCGGACTGGTGGCGGGGGACGCGTTTGGAGCGGCGGGTCAGAGGAGGAGGGAATCGTCGCCAGGCCTATCCTCCCGCCCGACAGATTGGTTCCCTAATCCCCAGCCACTATTGAGGGACCGAAGGAAGCAGAGCTGGGGTGTTTCTGACTCGGGCATCTCTGATCCCACTGCTCACATCACCAATCAGTATCCACTGCGGCTGTTAAAAGCGGTTGAAAGTACAGGTAAGACAGAGAAGCGTGATCTGTAAATTTCCAAAGTATGCTTGCTGAGCTGCTGTTGAGATGGGTCAAAAAGCTCACTTGTGTGTCCCGATTTTTTGGGGAAGTATTCCGTATCCCTTCGACCGCTGAAGCATGCTGCAGTTCTGCGACTCCATCAGCCGCAAGGGCATGTTGGACCAATTCATATTCGGAGTCCGACAACGACACCTTGCGCTTATATTTAGAGTTCGACTACCTTCACGCGAAATCCCGAATATCAAACACGTCCGATCCTGTAGTACAATGTTTATCCAACATCCCCAATACTGTCAGCTCGCTTTCCTCCATCCCTCCGGCACCTGAAACGCGAGCGTCACAGTTCCGTTTCGAGCGTCCGCCCCTTTTCACCACTCGTCCATCAACTTATGGAAATCATGAACCGAATACTTCGGGGTTATATCTTTATTGCTATAGGAACGCATAATCCAGGCAGTATTGACACAGTTGAGGATGTCTCAGCCCCCAGCTCCGAAGAAAATGCAGCAAATCTGCTCACCTTGACACCATGATGAGGACCGGATGAACCCACCCATTGGGGTTGAAGGACTGTTGTTCACCGGTACGGAACATATTGCGCCATGTGTGATGTCTACTGCGGCGCTGGAGGCATCGGCCTTGCGGAATTCCTCATGAATTGAGTCTCTGCCGGAGCGAAACAGGGAACGCTTGCGGTCGATGGCTGATCTATCTTTCTAGTCGCTCTAACATCAGCTGATATATCCGGTACAAGTGAAGGTTCGCAGATCCGTCCTGGCTTATCATTTGAAATCCTCTTAGCATGCTACGACGGTCTCGAACTTTGCTATTCTACGGAAGCAACCGAGACCGAGGAGAATGCTACGGGTATATTTTAGAGACATCATCGCAAAAAGAATAGGGGCAAAGTCTCTGGCTAACGCAAGGTTTAACACAGAAGAATCGATGACGAAGCAAAGATCAGTCTAATGTCCTATCCTCGATCCGTTGAAGCCTTCTAACGGCTGTTTCAACCTTCAAGTCTCAACGATAGGCGTCTAAAACATCGGTACGTGAAGACTTAAGTACTAAGTATATAGTACTACCTACCTGCAACAAATGCATTGTAATCATGAATCCAGATTGTCAAATCACAAATAGCACAATTGGAAGGGAAATGCTCGTCCCAACTCCCGACCCTCAAGGACTTCAAAACTAAAAAAAAAAAAGCGAAGGAGTTGCTGGTCGGAATATACCAAAGGAATTTAAGCCACAGGATCATCATCTATGCGTGGTTGATGAGTTGGGGAGTAGGCGATCCTCATCATCCCCAACTTTTTCGCAAGGCTATGCCACACCAGCCCAGATATCCTATTCATTCATGATCCTTCAATTGCATCAATGCATTGCAAAGTGTCGAGGCGATTCCATGTTTCAGCCCCATCCCTAATGTTTCGCATCCAATTTATGGCATTGGAAATGATGAACTCTGCTCGTTTTAAAAAAAAATAGCAGACCGCCGTATCGTTGCGATGCCACTGTTTCCATTCGACAACTAGGTCTGTTGCTACAGTATCTTTCATCAATAAGAGTACTCGTGCTTGAGCGCAAACACGTTCCTCCAAGTTAAGGAATGCTATTCAGGAGACGGTTGCCTTCGATACCTCAGGTTCGTTGAATTCGTCAGCTCTCGCCGGCCTTTTTGAGCCTCGCGGATTCGTGTATCAGGACGCTCCCTCAACTTGAAAGAAAGAGCTAGGAAGAGGTTTAGAAGGACCGCCATTCACAGGCTACATCTGTCCAGCCTATTTTATTGGAGTTAGAGGAGTTAAGAAGGAGTCATGTTTTTGGTCCCACGAGCGGCGTCCACGACTTCATACGACAGAGCTTTCTCTCCTCTCTCATGATAATGCTTCAACTGCATATGCTCCTTCTCTTGCACCCGACAATCCTATCCGGCCGCTGTCTCGTCGTTCACGATGGCGTCCTGCTCGTCTCACCGGTTGGCGCTTTACTGTCCTGACCGGGTTTTTCGCAACCTCTGCGGTTTTCCTCAGCAATCTCATCCTGACCGTTTGGGCCATCTACTCTCGCTCGAAGTTCTCTGACGTCAATGCCGGCAGGTATATCCTCTATGAGGGGTCCTGCACGGATATCCGGCCGATAAATACCGTCACTCATTTAATCATCAACTTCCTGTCGACTGTGCTGCTGAGCACAAGTAATTTTGCGATGCAGTGTCTGTCCGCGCCGACGAGACGGGAGGTGGATAGAGAGCATCAACGAGAGAAGTGGCTGGATATCGGGGTGCCAAATGTGCGGAATCTGATAAAAATAAGGTGGACGAGGAGGTGGATGTGGATACTACTAGGATTCTCCAGCCTACCACTACATTTGTTCTACAATTCCACCGTATTCCCTTCCATCTCTGCCAACAAGTATGTAGTCTTCTTTGCCAATGAAGCCTTTGCAGACCCCGAATCCGGTGCAGTCAACAATCGTCTCCCGAACCGAGACCGCCGTTTGGTACCCCTAGTTGACACCCTCCGTCAAAAGGTGATTGACGGCAGCCTTGAACGACTGGATCCTCTGGCCTGCATAAATGCATATGCCCAGCAATTCCAGACCGCGCACCAAAACGTCGTCCTTATCGAATCCCACCCCGAAGGCGCATTGAACTCCACCGAGTCAACAGTCACCCATGGGCGGGAAGTCGAGCCCGTCTCTATGCGCGTCAGTTTCGCGAAGAACTGCGTCCCGGATGAATATTCGTGGATCTGCTCTGGATCCGTTCGCGATTCTAATTCGGATCCTTGCGAGAATCCATGCCAGGACTTGATAGGAAAGGTCAAGGACAGCCCGGACACGTGGGACCCGCTCATAAAGGGTCCAACGTGCTGTATTGCCTTGCGGAACCGGTGGAAGAGCGGTGCAAGTTGCAGTTCAGCTTGCAGATCGCGATCCTAGTGATTGTGCTGAACTTTGTGAAATCGGTGCTGTTGCTAGCGTTGGCGTACGGGGTTAGAGAGTCGCCGCTGATGACTATTGGAGATGCGGTTGCGTCGTTTTTGCAGAAGCCGGATATCACTACGGAGGGCATGTGTTTGTTGAGCAAACACGAGATTATCAAGCCTGGTCGCGTAGGACTTTCTACCGAGCCGAGGATGGCGAGGCTGAAGTGGGAGCCATATGTCAAAGGTGCAAGTATAAGCCGGTGGGCGTTTACTATTGGAATGTGAGTGGAAGACACTGATGACCTCGTTTCTAGACATTACATGCTAATGCTGATTTAGATGCACCTTTGCCCTTATCGTCTGCGCCAGTCTTCTTGGACTGGGCATCAAGCAGCTCCACGGCCCTCATACTCCCTCCTTCATCTTCTCGCTCGGGCTCGGTGCTATATCCCCCTCAACCTTAATCACAGGCTGGGACATCCCTTCTGCAGCGGTCGCTGGCCTTATCGGAAATATCATGGTCGCCAACTCCCCTCAACCCATATTTTCTTTTATCTACTTTACTTGTAACGGATTGATGACGTCCGTCGCGATGGCAGCGGAATGGGTTAGTTACTCTACAGACAGGAAAGGCCTGCGAGTGAGTAGCAAGGGCCAAGGGGCACAAAGAAGCAGGTACTTCTTGCAGTTGCCATATCGCTATTCTCTACCCTTGATGGTGGCCAGCGGTCTACTACATTGGCTTATCTCGCAGAGTCTATTCCTCGTCTCCGTCGAGCACTACGGTATCGAGCTCGGTACCATGTCGGGGTCATCTAGCAGGGTCAATGAAGGCCGAATTCATCTTGAACGTTCAGATCTCGTGACGTGCGGATACTCACCGCTGGCGATTTCATTGTCTATCATTGCTGGGGGTCTCTTGATTTTTGTTGCCCTGTATGTTGGGAGCAGGAGGATGCCTGCCACTGGGATGCCGGTCGCGGGAAGTTGTAGTCTTGCAATTGCGGCAGCCTGCCATATGGCGAGGAGGGATGCTACTGGCGATGTGAAAGGCGATGATGACTTGGGGAGCAGCACGGCAATAGAACCAGTGCAGTGGGAAGTGGTCTCCGATAATATAGAGAGGGTGGGACACTGTGCGTTCTTGGCTGAGCCGGTATCAACTCCTCTCCAAGGCGGTTTGTATGCCGGTAGTAGTTAGATAGCATAATTATTCTACATCTTATCGCCATAAGCTGTAGATAAACTAGTGGACAGCCAGATGTGGTCCTGTCAGGGGTATCCATAATGCATCCGGACCCTAGTATATTTAGACCATCTCCAATGGACGAGATTAATGGCCCTGAAGCATACTTCCAGGCTCCAAAAGTTCAAATCTTATCGGATCTGATTATCATAGAAATGGTTTATATTTTGTGAATCGACGGTTGATGATTGATGTGCTTTTGGAGGATGAATGACTCATGGAATCTCGATGCTTGCACCGCTCCACCAATTTTCCTCGAGTCAGCCACGATAACTGGATCCCTCAGCTCCTTAACGACGTCAATACCTAACATCTACAGCTGAAGAAGCTAGTTTCGGGGTTCACGAGTAAGCGCACGCGATGATGAGGTTTAACACTTATCATCAGTCTTGGCAAGGCAGTGTCAACTATGGTATCACACGTCATTCGGTCTAGGCCAGGGCGGGCAGCAGTGAACTGGTCTGCGAACTCAAGAATCACATATCACTATCTTCCCCGGCTTCGAGCAGGTAGTGCCGGCCTCGCCTCGATTAAGAAATCTAGAAGTAAGAGAATTTGTACTGCTCCCTAGTCATCGTTTCAGCGCCAGCACGTCCAGATGCCTTTCAGACCGTTCAGGCAGTCCCGACTCAAATTTCCTATTCGGGTCACTCGTCCTCAATCTTCTGTCGCAAAATCCCTTTCCTTAGAGGTTCCTATAGAAGAGGAGCGTCTGCCCTTCTATAAATGGAAGGATTACTATCATCCAAACCCGGGTGACGTATTGAACAAACGGTATAAGCTCAAGGTTAAGCTTGGATGGGGAACTTCATCCACTGTTTGGTTGGCACAAGACATCGGCTTGTCAGGGACCTTTCGACCCATTGGCCTACGATATGATGACTGACTGGTCGGCAGTTGTAATCGGACAACAGGGCCCGAATCTGTTGCCATCAAAATCAGTACGAACAACGTTGAAGACGAAGATGCACACCACGAGCTTGATATCTCTACTCGTATCGCTCGTACTAATCCACATCACGAGGGACGCTCCGCTTTACTGGTCGCAGACGACCATTTTACCATTGATACCGCAAACGGATCGCACGTTTGTCTTGTTTTTGAACCGATGAGGGAGTCGATTTGGCTTTTCAAAAGAGGGTTCAGCAAAGGCAACGAGCTCACACCAAGCATTGTACCGCTTTTCAAAACATATCTTCGCATAGTCTTAAGTGGTCTTGACTATCTGCACTCGGAATGCAAACTCATCCATACGGGTAACCTCCTCGTTCCTCTTCCATGAGTCCAGCTAACTAAGTCCAAAAGATCTGAAACTGGACAATATCTTAATGACCTTTGAGGACAGGCCAGCCATTGACCGTTTCATCCAGGCTCAAACCGAGAATCCGATGGCCCGAAAGGTCTTTACTGATCATACCGTGTATCGCTCCCAGAGAAATTTTGGAGACATCAAGTGGCCATCAGGTGTCAGAAATATGATGCCAAAACTGGCAGATTTTGGCGTTGCACAACGAGGAGACCAGCCGGGACGATTGATTTTCCCTATACAGCCAAACCATTGCCGTGCCCCTGAGGTTCTTCTTGGTGCTGGGTGGTCATACAGCGCGGATATATGGAATTTCGGGATCATAGTAAGCCTGAACCGATGACCGTCCGCTATGCTTCGCTAATAGACATAGGTATGGGACCTTCTTGCGGGCACAGAACTGTTCCTGGATCCCAAGAGGACTGGGATATCTTATAGCGCTGCTCATCACTTGGCCGAGATGATCGCTCTCCTCGGGCCCGCACCCGAGTCACTGATTCAACGGGCGAGGTCCCTACGGCGTTGGAGATGGCATGAGGAAATCCAAAATCCCGAGGGTAAGCTTTGCAAGAATGTAGCAGAATTTTTCGGCGGACCCTTTTACTCTAGCGATGGTATGTTGAGCCATAGCACTGCCCCTCCCAAACCATTTACTCACTTTAGCAGGCGAGTTCCTCCACGATAGTCTAATCCCTTCTCAGCGCGTATGGGTAGATGAGGTCCCGAAATGCATTCTAGATGAAGATAAAACCCGCTTCTTACGCTTCATAAGGAGGATGCTCTGCTGGGACCCGGATGCTAGACCGACCGCGAAAGAGTTGGTCCACGACCCCTGGTTGGATGTTAAAGTCCGCCCTGATGATTAGGCGGCGAACAGGCTAATCTAGTTTCCGCTGTGATTCTGGGAGGGCGTACATTGCCCTCTGGAGCATGATAACAATAAAAGTCCTCAGATGTTTCCGTTTGGCATGGGGATAGTTCAAATATCAGGGGGCCGAACCTCTGGCCTAGGAAATCAGCTATATGTTATCTGAAGAGACTTTTCATTCAGAAAATCAATCAAGCACTCCTCTCCTTCCCTTGTACACCTAAAGGTAATAGAAGTACGGAGAACTCCGCATCACACTTTGCACTTCAGCCCACGTCCATTTTGATGTCGAGGATCGATTGGCCTTACGTAATCAAGGCGATAACGTGTTACGTGATAGGGTGACAGCTTGCCAAGCTGCCATCTACTTGGAGGATTCTGCATCAGCATCAGCTTCATGTTTGCTTCTGCTTCAGCTTCTGCTTCTGCTTCATTTGCCAGGCATTAAGGCCGCAAGGCCGTAATATGCTCCCTCATTTGGCACCACTGAAGACGTCACACAAAAGTTCCGGTCAAGAGAAGAGTTCCGAATATACGTACGGAATTCCTAAAGTTTCCTAGCGTGTGTGATTGCTCAAGTGCTCTGATTTTCCTCTTTTTCAGTTGTGTGCCGGATCCGCTCCGAGAATGCCTGGATCAGAACTAAAATTGATCTAAGAGATCGACCGTTACAAGCATGGACGAACCGCGAAAGGCGCTCCGAGTAGCATACGAAGGCTGCGTACGACTCCCGTTTTCTGGCCACAGGGACATGTACTGACTGTTCTCAGGGCCATGGAACACTCGATGCCATCTACGCTTCTACGGAGAAAGCCTGCGAGGCGAAAGGGTGGGATGGGATAGATCTGTTGATTATTGGAGGGGATTTCCAAGTATGGCATTGAACACCCCCACTCGAAGCAAGATACCAATTCTGACGCATGCAGGCCGCTCGCAACGCCGCCGACATGAATACCATGGCAATGCCCCCGAAATACCGCACCATGGCCGACTTCCACCGCTACTACTGTGGCGAGCGAACCGCACCCTACCTCACCATCTTCATCGGCGGCAACCATGAAGTGAGCAACTACCTTCAGGAGCTCTTCTACGGCGGCTGGGTGGCACCAAATATCTACTTCATGGGGAACGTGAACGTGGTCAAGCTCGCCGGCGTCCGCATCGCGGGGTTGTCGGGGATCTGGAAAGGGTATAGCTACAACAAGCCGCATATCGAACGGCTGCCGTATAACGACGGCGAAATGCGGAGTATTTACCATGTGCGGGAAGTGGATGTCCGGAAGCTGCTGAGGATACGGGAGCCTGTGGATGTTGGCATTAGTCATGATTGGCCCCGCGGGGTGGAATGGCACGGCGACTGGGCGCAATTGTTTAGGAAGAAGAGCCAGTTTGAACAGGAGGCGAGGGATGGCACGCTGGGGAGCGTGGCGGCGGAGAAGGTGCTCGATCGAATCCGGCCGAAATACTGGTTCAGTGCGCATATGCATATCAAGTTCGCCGCGATCGTCAAGCATCAACCTGGCGTGGCGTCGCTGGGAAGCCGGTGGAGCAGCAAGGGACAGAGCCATGAGGCGAAGGCGGGTCCTGCGACTGCGCCGGTAAAAAACGCGGATGAGATCAACCTAGATCTTGGAGACGAGGACAATAAAGCCACTAGCGGTAACCCCGATGAGATCGACCTGGACATGGACGATGAGGACGCGGCGCCGAAGCCTGATGTCCCCAAAGATCCAACTACCACCAACGATCCCGATCTTGTTCCAGATTCCGTTCGGGCCGAGCTTCCTGAGGCCTTCCAGAAGAAACCGCAAGAGGAACAACAAGAGAAATCGAGGGCATGGTCGCCTCCTCCACCGGAGATCTCGAATCGCGCCACGCATTTCCTTGCTCTCGACAAGTGTTTGCCTGGTCGACATTTTCTGCAGCTCCTGGAGATTCCAACGAGCGAGGACATTGCCGATGAAAAGCCTCGACTCGAGTACGATCCAGAATGGCTTTCCATTGTCAAGGCCATGGCCTCCGAGACTACGATCGGCGAAGGTGCCGAAGTCCCACCTTTCTTGGGCAGCACGACATACTACGAACGCATCGACGAAAATCGACGATGGGTGAGCGAGCACGTCGGTGACACAAAGATATATATTCCGGAGGACTTCAGCATCACTGCACCGGTTTATGATCCAGAGATGGGCGAGCGGACCGGTGAGATGCCGCGGGAGTACACGAACCCTCATACCGCAGCGTTTTGCAAAATGCTGGAGATTGAGAATGTCCTCGATGCGACTGAAGAGGAGAGAGAGGAACGGTATCAACGAGGCCCGAAGCCTGATGATGGCAGAGGTGGACGTGGAGGAAGAGGGGGTAGAGGAGGGTTTGGTAGGGGGAGAGGGAGAGGTGGAAGGGGACGGGGCGGGGGTGGATTTGGCGGGGGAAAAGGTGGTGGATGGCGAGGGAGAGGACGAGGAGGATACTGAACGTGCGATGTGATACGGATATGATCGGTGAAACCGGACTACTTATGACATTATGGCGTTATATACCCCATCGCATCTGGGCAATGCATCGGCTCGGCACCAAAAAGTGCTTTCGGGACATCATGGAATGCGCGGCTACGTTTTAAACAAGCGAATTTCTTCATGGATTCTAGACAGTCCATCTACAGTGGCATCCACCGACCTCCACTACCAAAGGAAGCGTTGTTCTCCATGACGACACGACGATGCCATGACAAGTCAAACTGACGTCCTGCTCTCTCGTGATAATCGCCTCGCTGGAATGCGAAATCCGGAAGGATCCGAAACACAATCGATGTATTTCATTCAAAAAATAGCATTAACTTCTCACATAAAAAACATCTTAACATTGAACTTGATACCAATTTGATGTTAAGGGCTCTATCACCAGTTTTACTCATTTGAATCCATATTCTTCACTAGGATCATCCAAACGGAGGTGTCGATCTGCAGAGAGTGAACGACGTCATTGGCTGAGTCGATTGTTGTAACAGTAGCTCAACAGCCAGCTTGGGAATCTCCCTTCCTGGGCTATCGTCATCCTCACCACTACACTCAGCGCACACTTCTTCTGCAGTGTCGGAGTCGGAAGTATTTTCCACATCTTCTTTTGCTCCTCAAGGGGTATCTGCTCGTCATCTTCGGTCCATAGGCATCCGAATCCCACGAGTCCTCCCCAGACCGTCCACAGTCATCATATATTCAAACCGCAACGATGCATCGGACCTATTCTATGCGCCAGTCGCGCGCCCCGACGGCGCAGCAGCTGCAGAACCCCCCGCCGCCGCCCTCGACGACGAAGGGTAGCCGGCTGTTTGGGAAGAGTAACATCGGTGCGTGCTCCATCCCCCACACCACGCGGATGCGCCGCATCCGCCTGAGACGGTGGCTCCGGCCTTCCCGTGTCGGTTCAGAATGCTAATGGATCATGTCTCCGCAGGCCACCAGTTCAGGCGAAACACCGCCGGAGCGTTCGGGCCCGAGCTGGCGAAGAAGCTGTCGACGTTGGTGAAGATGGAGAAGAATGCGATGCGCAGCATGGAGTTGGTCGGGAGGGAAAGAATGGAGGTCGCGGTAAGTCGACGATGGTATCAAGCCCGGTCAAGAACATGCGAGGCTGATATGCACACTAGCAACAACTGTCCATCTGGGGCGAAGCGTGCGATGACGATGTCTCCGACGTAACCGACAAGCTTGGGGTCCTGATATACGAGATTGGCGAATTAGAGGACCAGTTTGTCGATCGATACGACCAATATCGTGTGACGCTCAAGAGCATTCGCAACATCGAAGCATCCGTTCAACCCAGCCGAGACCGTATGTACCTTTTCTCCCCACCAGCCCGCAGCAAGTCCCCAAGAAACGCCCACTGACACCACCCGCAGGCAAGCAGAAAATCACGGACCAAATCGCCCAGCTCAAATACAAAGAGCCCAACTCCCCACGCATCGTCGTCCTCGAGCAGGAGCTCGTCCGCGCGGAGGCCGAGTCCCTCGTCGCCGAAGCCCAGCTGTCCAACATCACCCGCGAGAAGCTCAAGGCCGCGTTCACCTACCAATTCGACGCGCTCCGGGAACATTGCGAGAAATTGGCGATCATCGCCGGGTACGGGACGCATTTGCTGGAGTTGGTCGACGACACCCCGGTGACGCCCGGGGAGACGAGGAATGCATATGACGGATACGAAGCGAGCAAGGCGTGAGTCGTTCCTAGCCCACCATCCATCAGGAAGAGAGAAATGCAGAAAAGCTGACGTGACGATTTGATACAGGATCATCCAAGACTGCGAGGACGCCCTCACCAACTGGGTCCATCAGCACGCCGCCGTCAAATCCAGCCTCTCCCAGCGCTCCCGCACCCTTTCCCAGCGCCGGAAGCACCGCAACCGCCAACATGAGGCGGTCGACCTCTCCGGCCAGGACAATCCGCACGCCGACCGCGAGTCGGGCATCTGGGTGCCGGCATCCGACCACCCGGGTTCGGACTACGCGGACGAGGATGAACTGGGAGTCGGGTATGGGAAGGGTGTGAACGGGGAGACGAGGGGCCGGGAGGAGGAGAGGGCGATTGTGGCGTAAGGGGCATTGGATGGGAGCGGAGGTGTGCGAGGTGAGATAGAAAGTAATTTGCAGATGGGCGGCAGCTGAGAGTTGAAGGGGGCTTCATCAGGCGACCCTCTGGGATAGGTCAACTTACGGAGCACAGGAATTTGGCAATTTGGGCGGGGGTTGGGGCGGTGGTGTTCATTGTGCACATGCCTGAAAACAAATCTACCCTCTATCAGGGAGGGCTGGTTGGGAGTTCGTTGGCTTTGTGTGTGTATTTGTACATCGGATATTAGTAATTCTGTAATTGCATTGAGTTGTGCGACCCATACATCGCCGTGTCATGAACCTTGATCTCACTATCCATCTGTATTAGCAAATCCGTGTGTTCAAAGGTATTGTCTATTCGCATTTCTATCAATTAAAGGACTTTTATATATCCCTCTGAAATCCCATATTCCCTCCCCAAAAATCATCCTCTTCAACGCCTCCCGATCCCCACTCTCCTCCACCAACCCCCTAAACACCCCTCCTTCCTCCCTCCTCAACAAATCCCCCGACAACCCAAACTCTACGCTCCGCCCCTCACTCATCACCAAGGTGCGATCGAAGTCCGCCACCGTGCTCAACCGATGCGCGATCACCAGCAGCGTGCACCCCTGGAAGTTCTCCCGGATGCTCTGCTGGATCTTCGTGTCCGTCGCCGTGTCCACCGCGCTCGTCGCCTCGTCCAGCACCAGGATCGACGGCCGCGACACGAGCGCCCGCGCGAGGCAGAGGAGTTGGCGTTG
The DNA here is from genome assembly GCF_010015585.1 of Eremomyces bilateralis CBS 781.70. Lineage (NCBI taxonomy): Eukaryota > Fungi > Ascomycota > Dothideomycetes > Eremomycetales > Eremomycetaceae > Eremomyces > Eremomyces bilateralis. The sequence continues at coordinate 1,365,920 of NW_022985067.1, forward strand.
CCCTTGGGACAGGTTGTGCCCCGATTCGGAGATTGGGGAGGTGAGGGAGTGGAAAATATTGGTGGTGGGGGTGCGTGGTGTGCTAGTGCCGGAGAAGGTAGCGGATGAGGATGATGATGGGTCATCGGCGACGGGCGTGTCGATACCGCTGCTGCTGATCAGATGCACCCGCTCCAGTGCGTCTTGCAGCTCCCAGTCCTCGTGCTCCTCTAACGGATCGAGGTTCGACCGGACCGTCCCGCTGAACAGAACCGGGTCCTGCGGGATGATCGCGAGCCGGCTGCGAAGGTCGTGCAGCTTCACCTTGCTGATGTCGATGCCGTCGATCGTGATCGTCCCGGCTTTCGCCTTGAGGAAGCGGAACAGCGCAAGGGTCAGCGAGCTTTTCCCGGCCCCAGTGCGCCCCACGACTCCGACACGCTCCCTCGCCTCGATGCGGAATGACACGTCCTTTAGCGAGTCGGGGAGATCGTCCGCGTATGCGACGCTGAGGTTGTCGACTTCGAGCGCGCCGTCGGACGGCCACGATGCCGGCACATCGACGCCCGTTTCGGGCTCTGTGTCGAGTTCGCAGTATTCGACAATGCGTTCGGTGGCGTTCATGCCGAGCTCGATAACGGCGGCCTGCCGGAGCATCGTGGTGACAGCCCTGCTGTACTGGACCGTGAACGCGAGAGCAAACCCTGCGAGCGCGGCGTCGATGTTGTGGATGGTGACTATCAGTACAGAGACGAGTAGGGAAAATGCGGCGCCGATGAGGGAGAGTCTGAACGTAAGCCAAAAGTTAAGCAGCTGCAGGTACCAGTGTGTCTTTACGTAGTTGTCGATGTGGGCGTTCATAGTGGTCATGAAGCTGGGGGTCATGTCGTACGTACGAATCGTAGCGATGCCGGCAAGGGCCGAGCCGAAGAGCTCGAAGATGGGAGACTTAGCGACGCTTTCGAGGCGTCTTAATTCGCGAGCGTCAGCGATGTAGTACAGTGAGTAACGGAAGCAAAGGATAAGCAGCGCGACGGCGAATAGAAGGAAGATCGGCGATATGAAGGCACCCGCCGTGATGATGCCGACAACAAGCATAAAGTTGTGGATCCCGAATGAGGCCGACAGGGCGAGCTTAGAGTCAACAACTGTGAAGTCGGAAGAGAAGCGGTTGAGGATGCGGCCGATAGGGACAGTATCCAGCCAGCGCAGTTTTGCATGCAAGATATTGGACAGCATGCTTTCGAACATGGTGCGACTGACTCGGATAGGGCCAACGTAGAATATCAGGAACCGTAGCACACCTTCGAAGCTAATAGCGAAGGAAACACCGACGTATAGGTAGAGGTAGAAAAGGGTATTGGGATCGGTACCCTTGGTTTGCGTTTGGCGTTTGTGCCCTTGGAGCAGCAGATCAGGTACAGTATGTGATCCTTAGCGTGTGCTGCGTTTTTGGTCCAGAGACGGAGGATCCAGGACCAGTGATATGGTAGTTAGTGATGGATCTGAATAGTATCGGGTCAAAAAGACTTACTCGTGTAAGCAGCATGACTTCAAAGAAAATATATGTACTGAGGAGTACTGTCCAAAACCAGAACCCTCCATTTGCGCGGAAGTATGTGAGATACACCCGCCATTTGACCTATCCAACTTCACGTGTCTCTTCTTCAACGAACTTCCGCGGCGTGGCATCCAACTTCCTTAGATGATGAGAGCCATCTGGAGGTTCGGACTGGTGGCTCTTAACTAGTATCAAATTATGGTCCCCGACGTACTCCTTCCGTTGGCCTCCAAGCTCCCTAGCGCCATTGTGATAAGGTTCGTCAATAAACTCATTGCCAGGAGAATCGTCTAGAGTCTCAGTATCGGCCACCACAGGAGTCGCACCACATCGCTTAATCATTCCGTCCCCAAGAATAACTTCATACGCCATCGTGCCATAAAGCATTGACACATGATGAGTCGCAAGGATCCTAGTTCTTCCTTGCGCGAGCTCCCCGGTAAGTGCTTCATTAAGCAAGTGTCTTCCGGTGGTAGCGTCAACTGCTGTGAAGATATCGTCTAGGAGAAGGATGTCAGCACGGGAATACAGTGCTCTAGCTAAGCTGAGACGCCACTTTTGACCTCCCGAAATATTGATTCTAGATGTTCCAATCTCAGTCTGGTCGCCGTCAATTAAGAAGGAAATATCCTTCTCGAGAGCACAATATTTCACGACTTTGTTGTACCTCTGTTCGTCGAAGGGGAGTCCAAACAACACGTTGTCTCGGAAAGACATATTCTCCAGCCATGCTTCTTGACTAACAAATGCCATTGAATTCGGCAGTATCCAGTTACTCTTATTTGCTCTCTGGTCGAATCTTTCGTGATAAGGGAGACGGGGTGGAAGAACTAGATTGCCCTCAAGCACCTCGGCCTCTCCTTGGATGGCTGCGAGTATCAGGCTCTTTCCAGAACCGGTCGACCCGGCTATAACAGAGAGCTGATTATTTGGAAACTTCAGTGTCACATCCTTTAGCCTGAACGTATTTGGGTCGACTTCATCCGCAGGCCAGGTAATTGTCGCACCCGTCATCGCGATTGAGTCGCCTGGGATTGCAACGTTTCTCTTTTCATCGGATTCCAGGTATTCACTGACTCGTTTCAGACTGACAGCGCAGTTCAGAAGGTTCGTGATCACCTCTAGAATCATCACAAGCGTCATTTCGATGCTAGACATAATAGAAATGGATGTAAAAACAACAGAGGGAAGGAGACTGTCATGTAGCAGTGCGTACACTGAGATCGACGATGCTGAGAGTAGTACTGGGCCCACGATCCAACAGAAAACAATGAAACAATGAAACACAAACACGTTCCATTGTGCGCGCAGTTCGCCTTCTCTTGATTCTCGGATTCTGCGGTACCACTGCCCTTTGGTGGCCGAGAACTTGATTTGCCTGATCCCGTTCAAGGCTTCGCTGACGACCGCAACCTTTCGGTCTCGGTGGGCCATCAGCTGGCCCTGAGCATTGGTGTATTTCTTCGCGGTGTGTGCATTCAATGGCGCGAGCAGGACCAGGGTTACCAAGCCCGCAAGGAGCGCCTGCCACCCGATTAACGATAGGAGGAAATAGAATGATGTGGCCAAACGAAAGGTGATGCCCGGGAGAAACATGTTGAACTTTGCGAAGTCGGCGATACGGGAAACATCGACACCAACCAAATTGATGGCGGATTGTCTGCTGGCATTGACATTCTCTTCTTCCGACTCTTCTTTCGCGCCCGTTCCTTTTGTATCGTCGTCGCTCTCTATATCTGTGCGTTTTGTACTAGCAGATTTGACGTCCTTTTTCCTTAGCGACTTGCCGAATACCAGGGCGGAGATTTGGGCCCGGATTGGCGTGGTTAGTCGATTAAAAGGAGGTGAACCACAGTTGGATATTCGCAACGTTGGCTAAAATCGTAAACAGGCCAAGCATGGCGGCCCAGAAAGTTGCTTCTTTGGTCGAGTTGATCCCAGCCTCTCTCCTCTCCAGTGTTTTTATCAATCTATACAAAGCGTACTGTGGTAAAAACATGAGCAGAGCATCAAGCAAGGCATAGGCATACTGCAGAGAGAACGCGACGGAATGCGATCTGATTAGATGCGTGGCAAGAGACTTGCTGCCCTTGATTTGGTAAAATGCGTCATAGAGATCTCGTGCCCGCGTGTGATGATCCATCACTGGCAATATGTCGAAGGAGAGTCGTTTCCCCTTCACCGGTAGCCGAAGGACTGACTCGGACCACGAGTGGGTAATTTGATAGAGAATCGAAACAGTCCATTGCTCATCGACCGTGTGTCCATTTCGATAGACATGTGGGCGCCTTGGGTAAGTAATGCAAGCGGACATACCGAGGAGATGCGCCGCAGTGTATGTCCCCACCACCGCAGTCGAGAGCTTGTTGGGGCCTTCTTGATGTTTCGAGGCATCTATAACTAAGGTCCTAACTATAGATATTGAATATATCGGTTGCGAAGAGTACGACGAACGCAATTGCCTCGACTGCTGCATAGTTGAAGCGTGCCACGGGATGTCTCTCGAAGACGATATTGCAGAATCCGATAAGAAGTAAGATCGAGATGCCAAATGTGAGCTATTCTGCCACTAGGAAAGAATTTGTACTAGCACTTAAAGTGGTGATTATGGCCGTCGCAAGAGAAACTGCGACCAATAGAGTGACAGTAATCCCCAATATAATGTTTTGTAAAACAGTCGAATACCGTTTGATGGATTCGGCGGTAGCTTTGCCATCGGCGTCTTGGTAGTCTAAAGTAATGCTAGCTTTGGAACGTTGTGATTTGACAACTGATCGGACGAATCTGCCGACAAAAGGTATCGCTATAAAAGTGCCACAAGTGAAAAGGAAATGCTTGCAATACTCTAACGAGCTGGTTCGGCATCTTTGTCGATGCTGCCAGGAAACTTCGCAGCATTTGGAAGGTAAAATGCTCTCACTAGTGGAAGTCACCCTACTACCTCCTTATTAATATTTTATTTAGACTACGGCCTAGTTACCTTGATGATATCAATTCTACAAGAATTGAACCATTTATCTCCACAACTTTCCACCATTGCGACTGGCTATAGATTTTAGCGTCTGACTCGATGAGAAGCGGTAGCCGAAGTAGGAGATGTTAGGGGCTTTATCCTTGTATAGGAGGTAGAGTTGCAGTAGAGATTAGATCAGTCAGGCGGATGGTATATTGATGATTATGTTCCGATTTTGTAAAGGCTCAAACCTCGAAGGGTTTGGTATGGCTGGAACGCTGTTGATTTGCTAAAGAGAAAAAGGAAAAGATCTCTTTCACTGGCGATCTGCTATTTTACATCTGTGGGGAAACGGTCTTCCTTCTGCCTTAGGCCGCAAGGCCACAACGCACAGACTGGGCAAAGCCCAAGACTGTCACAGATTTACTGCATATAATTAGAGGAGATGGAGCAAGTGTGTTTCACGAGAGGAGCTGAGCTAAGCATCATTATAAGATGGTTATTCTCAACACCTCCATCTCCGTCCGACCGCCGGACGGATTAGTATCTAAGAGATGGAGTATACTCATGCTAAGTGTACCCTTTATATCTCGACCCAGCGGAAAGAAGTCCATATCCATGATTACAAGCCCATTCACTACCATCACACCGCATATCAATCTGGTCGTTGCTCGTGGTGCTCTTAGCATGCTCTGAGCATGTTCTATCCACCAGACCGCTTGACCCAAAAATACTATGCAGCTCAAGTTGGGTTTGACATTAGCCGTTGAGGGGGAGTACCTGATAAGGGCATTGGGCTGGAATCGTGATCGTGCTCGCGTTGGTTTTGACTTCATTGCTGACGTGGAATATTCATAGAGGGGACGATATCGCGTCAATTATGCGCGTAATAGCCTTCACAGTCCACGGCTGATAATGAATCCAAGTAAAAGGTGAACAGTTTCTGACATGAGCTTAGCTTCTGCTCCCGTCGAAGTTGCAGCGTCACTGAACAACCCACTAGGAATGGTAGCAAGATACGCGTAGGAGTTGCGAATATAGCAATGAGCACACGGGGTTACGATGTGTCGCTTTGCCACAGTGGGATATAGTGAGTTGGGTCCAAATATAATATCGCACATTTGCTTCACTCCAATGGGGTGTTGTGCAAACACACAAAGGCAGTCACAGATGTGATCACCTTGGAGAAAAGAGTATTCAACCTGGAAATCCTCATTTGGGATCCTTAAATAGGAATAAACATCGTCTTCGTCAATCAGACTCGGACAGGGATCCTCTTTTGGCATCAGGGAATAGAGGCGGGAAGGAGAAAGGACGGGAAGAAAAGAAAGAACACGGGTTGTATAATATTGTGGTTGACAGGAAAGCAGGGTTGAGGTAGGTTCATATTCGACAGGATGGCTGAAAGGCTTAAGGAGATATATCATCTCGAGCGACGCGCCTTTGCAGACCCGACGGAGGATATATCCGAGTTACTGCGGACCAACTCGGACTCTCACATTTCCCATCCCCAAGTCTAGGTGCATTGATCGGAGCCAATATCTGTCTCTTTGCCATTTGGAATGACGGCGACCTAGGATATATATACCCAACTTGCTCGTAATAATCGATACACATCTCCTCGACACATGAGATATCCCTTGGAGCACAGGATCCACATGATCAGCTTCTGATTCTCTTTGCACAGGATTGTCAGCAGGAACAGCGTAATATAACCTTTTAAACACATACATCTGCATCTTCAACGTAACTGAGCCCGACGTTTCCACCTTGCTCACCTCGGCCAGCTCAATCATCGTCGTGCACCGCGCAAGCTCCTTGCTCCTGCGTTTTCAAGAACGATCCAAATCCCCCTCGGCCCTCAACTATGCTTCGTCGTCCCAATGACATCGCCCCGCACCGCCGTCCAATCGATCTTCGAATCGATCTCATCGTCCACGAGCCCGCATATCACGACATTGTCGCCTCTGATGAGATATAGCCCATGCTCGACTTCTGAGCTGGGCTCCGGGTCGTCGGCGGGTCGGATGACGCGCTCAACGGTCTCTTGTAGGACGAGGTTCGTCTGTTGGTCGCAGGAGAAGAGGACGCCGATTAGGGTGCGGCCGTCGACGGTGATGACGCAGACTTTCTCTACAGGGCGGTGTTAGCTGTTGCTTGGAGACAAGAAGTAGGGCGGTGGATGTGGACTTACTGTTGATGTAGGGAGAGAGCGACATTATTGTCGTGAGTGCGGCGACGTTGTACCAAAATATACAAAGACGTCAAAGGAGACCGGTCGCTATCGATTCATTTCGAGTATGACAAGCTGTGAGGGTTGAATGCAGCTTGCAGTTTGGAGAACTGGTTGGAACCTTAAATTGTTGAAGCATAATTACAAGTTCAGGGAGCATTCGACGTCAAAACTTCTTGTGGCCCGAGCTCCTTGTCGATCGATTAATTATTTAATTGGGTATAATTCATTGATCGTTGATGAGTTCTTGACATCTTGTCATCTTGAGCTTTTGATCTTCACCTCACAACCAAACTTCACAACATCATCAATTGGTGTCGTGATACTACACTGTCGCTCCTCCTCTTCTTTACTGGAGTTTCCTCGCGAACAATCTAGATGGAGGACTAACTGTACAAATATCTCAATCATCAGGATGTTCCATCCCAACCACGTTACAAATGGCTTCGTTATTCGTAAACATTAATTACGCGATATACCGACCAACGCCTCTCAATGCTCCATCGCTAATGCAATACTCTACCACTCCCGCAAGCCCTTGATGCTCAGACAAACAGACTTAGAGCTCGGCACGGATCGAGTTCGCGGATACACCAGCCATATCCGGATAATATCCGATCCGCGAAACTTTTGTATCCGTATCCGATCCGTGAAATACACGGATAGAGAATTCCTATCCGGATAAATATCTGTATCCGCGCATATATCCGTGAAACCCATGAGGCTATCTGTAAAAAATCTCTTAAATTACCCTGCAGCCTCTCAGAGCATCAACATACAGGGATATATCACCAATGTCTTCACCAGGTTCCTTTCTAAGCTTCTCCTAGCGAGAGCCTCGGGCCCTACGACTTAACTATCATGACCTAAACGATGGAATAGACAAGGAGAACTCGGAGTACAACGGCGGTGCTCTAGAACCGGTGGATCTTAGTATCACGGCGTCATCGGTATCACAGGATAGTTTAATGTATTCTACAGATTCTATTTCTTACAATTCTCTAGAGCAACCACTAGGGAGCGTGTTGCGTATCAATCGTGATGGCAGGAACAGGAAGAAGTATAAGAGCTGGGTTTGGGCCTTCTTTTCAACCGATAACAGATCAAAACTGGTTGGTTATATAAGGTCAGGATGTCGCTGGTTATCGAACGAAGGCCTCTTACAGGGCTCTACGAGTAATCTTATCCGCCATTTATCGACAACTCACGGAATCACCCGCGCTTAACAAAACAACGTGCTCGTTCTGCCAAATTCCCTCGCTAGCTAGGTCTCTTCGACTTCGGCTTCGGATTCGGTAGCGGATTGCTTCGAAGAAGCTCTCCTTAAGTGGGTCGTTGTTAATAAGATTACATTCTCTTCCGTAGAGAGTCAGGCCTTCCGAAATGTGCTAAGAGTGGCAGTAACATCAAGTGATCCCACGAGCTCCGCGAGAAGCGTAAAACGAAGCCTTAAGAGGCAGTTCCTAGCATCCCGGCAAGCCCTTATTACAGAGTTGGCCAGCACATGCAACACCATCTCGCTATCCACGGATGCTTGGACGAGCACGAATAACATCTCAATAGTAGCGATCATCAGTTCATGGTTACAGTCGCGAGCAAATTCGGTTTCCGGTTTTGCATTTTGGATTATTCTCAGCGCACGGATGCCTTCCATACGCATTAGTAGAGTACCTACGTTGTCTTAAAGCTAAACAGGGGTTGAGCTGAAGCTGACCTTAAAAGAACGCTGTTAAAATGCAGAGAGTATGGTGAAAACGAAAGGCATTTGACCGTCAAAGAGGATATATCACGTGGCACATAAAACCGACGATTATTACCAATCCGAGACCGTATGGAATATACAGCAGATTGATTTCAAAGCAATAGAAGTTCTTGTCTATATTATACAGAATATATAAGAGCGTGGATGACTTTAGACAGTGGGCGGCGGGAAGGCTGAAAATGATATAGCGCGGAAGGATAGGACATCAGCAGCTTGACGACACCCTCGCGCCCGTTCTCGGCCGCCCACCACAGCGGCGTCTGACCGTACTTATCCTTCGAGTCGACGTTGGCCTTGGCCTCGAGCAACAGCTTGACGATGCCCTCCTGCCCAAAATATGACTCTACCATCAGAATTCTTGTGAACTGTGGATTGGAGTGCCACTGGTGAGCCATCGACCAGTATACATCGAACCGACTCTTGAACCGCTGGGATCGGGTATCGCAGACTCTAGAAACCAAGTGCAACATTTGCTCGGTTGCGCTATGCTGTGCTTTTCGGTAGTGGGCAGCCCAGGAACCTACGGCATAATCTAAGTAGCCGTGTTTGACTGCGGCAGAGATCTGATCTGTCGCTCTATCAAATTCAGTTAACGAAAGATATATAAGGCATACTCTGGCCATAAGGAGCTCAGAATCCGTTGGAACAAGAGAATGTTTCCATCCAATAGCAGCGGCCTCACTCTTCGTGAGAAGGAATTCTTTTGCGGTTTGATGGATCAGATAGACGTTTCGATCTACTACGGTCACAAAGAGCCCGCAGAGTTGTCTTACCGACGCTTCAAACCTCGCTTATCGTCAAGGTCAGGTTCAAGGTCGTTGTAGGAGCGATGATGGTCTTCTATATCTAGAGCGATGTTCATTTCCTTTAGTGTAAGAGGCCTGGTTGCTCCAACAACGATATAGAGCAATTTCCGTGCTTGTGGTCGATCATCCTCCTCCATTTTTGTAAGAATCGCTTCGTATGCTTCATCAACCGTGGACGGAAGGCCACTGATAACAGCCTTCAATTTCCGACTTGTCGGTCGAATCATTTTGCGAATGATATCGAAAATGAGTGTTACCCTGAGGTATGTTCGGTGACATATTGTTAATAGCTCTGTTTCGAGATTTGACTGTTCTGAATTATTAAGCTTAAGCTCAGACCCGAATTGAGATACTCTCCATTTAATAACTTGGTTGATCTCATGACTGATTTTATCTGATTCTTGCTTGCCGCGCAGCCGAATCGTTGGAAAGTTAGAAGTAAGATCGGTGAATCGCCGTTTGATGTCTGGGTAAGGATGACTAGTGACACATATTTTGAGTTGAGACGTATTGTTTCCGGAGATTGCTTGCTGGTAGAATGAACTGAGAGCGGTAATAATCTGATACTGCCCTGCTTCTGCGCATTCGTCGAGGGCATCTAAGACGCAAAAGACTTCTCCGGTATTCCGATCAGCCACGGTTTTTATTAGAATACTCCAGAGTGTATGAGATGGTTGAGAAAGTTTATCTCCATTAGCAGCGAAATCCAACATAGTATATTTGATAAGTGTTGGTTTCCGCCGAAAGAGCTGGTGGAGTAGTGCCGCAAGCGCTGTAACTGCACTTTTCTGTACGTCGTCATCTTTGAAGAAGAAGTAGCAAGTTGTGTGACCGTCCGTGTTTTTAAGGTCGCCGGCAAGAGATTTAGTGAAAACCGATTTTCCGCATCCAGGATCCGCAGATATCCAAAGAAGACTTGAGGAGCTGCTGTCTTTCCAGTTTCGGAAATTGTCATGATGGAGAACCCACTGGCAGGTATCTCTAAGTCGGCTAGAATTCCTGTCCTTGAACTGCTTGTAGTCGAAAGTCGAAGTACGCAGGGCTTGCATACAGTTCCGTTCCTTGTCGTTCCTGCTCGGCCGTCTGCTGATACAGCTTCGATTACTGAGACCTATTCTCGATTTTCTTTGGACTTGACGTATGTATGGCTCTTCTTTCGCCTTTTAGGAGAAGTATGAACAGGGACAATTACTCTCCCGTTGGTTCCACAGCCAAGGGAGAGGCCATGCTCGTCGAAATTCCACTGGTTTGAGATCTTGATGTTGTACTCCGCGCAGACACGCAGATATGTATCAAAGAACGCTTGGATCCTCTCTTTCGAAGCTTCATTGACGCGGGCAGCCTCGATTGATCGTCCCACTACTGTATTTACCTCCGGATTGCGTCGTAGAAATCCCTGAGTCCAATTGATACCGCAAGGGGTAGTATCCCCATTTTCTCGTGCAATTGCCTCAGCCATTTGGCGTACTCTTGCATGGGAGGGGGCTCTGGCAGCGAGATCTTCTTCCTGGATCATTCGACCAGCCATTTTTCCTGCTCGGGAGATAACTTCTGAAGTTTCTTCGAACTATTTTGATGGGAATCGTTGCCGTTGAGTCTGTCCCGGAGTGTAGATCTCTGGATACCGTACGCATCCGCACATTTATTCAGCGAGTCAAATTCTTGGTCATGGAAAGCATTGATAGCTTGTTGGTCAGCCTCTTCATTAATACGAGTCATCCTGATAATATTAGATGGTGTTGTTGAATTTATTTCATTGATCAAAAGCGCTCTACGTATCTACGTATTATCTTAAGGGGTGCACGGAAAGTGGGTTGCACGGAAAGTGGGTCCGTTGACTTATGCGAAGAGCGCATAGGGCATTGATAACGGGATCATGTCATTTTTGCTTGCGTATGTCTCAAATGGCTCTGAACAGTGGCTGCTTCTGTGTAGAATACCCCAATCGAGCAAAGATCACGGATGAGAGAGAAGAGCGATGTATTGGATGTATCTAAAATACAGTGTGAAGTATAGGGACGTGGTGGTCAAACCACTCGAGATCCAGCCTCAAATATGATGTGTTTATCGCCTCTGCCCCCCAACAGAGCATAAGAAGTAATCTCGAGCTATCTAGGTCCATCTCTGATGGAAACAAGATGGATTACATAAGGAAAGGGGTAAGGAATGTGAGTAGGAGATGAGCGAGGCAACAGTCCTGTGGCGTAAGCCCCGTAAATTCGACACTATTTGCCTCCACAGCCAATATCCGGTGGGCCGCCCGAATCCACCACTGCCTGTCTCACACAATTCCATTGTTGTGCGCCAACCGGGAGGTGACCGTAGGCATACCACTCCAAGTTATCCTTATCCGACTCCTCCCTGTATTCAAACTTCCATGCAGTAACGACGCCACATCTCCGCAGATTGGGCAGCAATTTGTCCTGGCCATAATCGCCTTCCGCCCAAAGTCCTCCATGGATAAAAAACTCGGCGTGCCAGAATTTATACCATACATCGCACGTGCCGGGTAATTTTGCGGGGATTGGGTCTGGGCGTGAGCGCGCAGGCTCAACGAGGTACGTATAGATTTCTTTTTTATCTTTGGTAAAAGCGTACGCGCCGCCATGCTTCCAGTTTGTTGATGTGTCACAACCGTGGAAGATCTTAGACATGGCGCTGTTACATTGCCTTTCGACCTCGTCCGAGGGTAGGGTGCCATCACTTGTTCGATGGAGTTTGAACCGGACCTGCCCTGGTAACCCTTCGTCGTACTCGTGTTCAATCCTGCCACTAGAAAATGGCTTGTACTCGGCAGCTACCTTGTGGCAGAAGTCTTTAATAAATTTGTCCTGGCTCTTGTCGACGTATTCATTGTCGTAGCCGAAACATTGTAATTCCTCATCTAATGGTTCTTTCTTCGCTGGAGGGGGGAGGAATCCGAACTTTGACGTGAAAAAGACAGCTGGCAGTGTGTCAGTGCTACTAAAGCCCCAGCTTATATAAAGATACGTACCGTTAACGAACTGCGTATAGCTGTCTGCATTTTGAACTACATCCTCTGTCCTCGCCTTGGCCTTCAAAACCCAGTCAGCAATTAGGGGAGCCGTGTAGGCCCGCTCGCCCTGGTAATATTTATCAGGAACTATGTCCCCAGTCAGCTTTAATCAAATCAGGATCATTAGCCGCCTTACCATGCGGTCGGTCCGCAGTGATGAGGTTGATATGCATCATCTCATGGAGCATCTTGCCAGCATCGTTCTGACAGCCAAATTAACGCTTGTAAGCACGAGCATGTCGATATGGTTTACCTCGAGATAGTCCATAGAAACCGCCTTAAAGTCGCTGCTTGTGGGCCAATACCTCGCCACCTCGCCAGGCGTAAGCGTCAGAAAAAATGGCTCACATAGAACAACGTCGTAATGCCATCCTCCTAGAAAATGATAGGTATTCTCGGCATACCCGGCGACCACCCTAAGAAATATAAGTGCTTGAATCTGTAAAAGTTATCGCCAGGAACACTCACTGGTTCGCCCCTCCGGGCTTTTTCTTACATGTACCGCTGATATCCGTGCAGTGGACATCCTATAGAGCTAGATCAGTTGGATGATACCATCCCAATGTGAGCTATAAAATAACAAGAATTTCCCTTTAGGAAAGCTAATACGTGAAAATGTAATGAGTAACGTGAGAGTGGAAGGGAGGACACCAAATCATCTTACTAACTCACAATAACCCTACTAAGAAACGGTACTCTCCCATCTAACAATGTAATACTTTGCAAATTTGCATGTACCCTCTGTGCAAACACGTTCTCTTTGTACTTTCCATCATTTGGAATAGCCAGATATGTTGCTGCAGCCTCACCATGCTTGCCCTCATCCCACCATTCCTTTAACGCCAGCTTTGCCATCGTACGAGCATTTTTCACGGCGCTAGCAACCTTCTGATACCGGTTAACATCTTTGAGCTGGCTATCCGGTTTACGGCAGGCATCCTCGATCCGGTAAGGAATGAAGTCTTCGCGTTTTTCGAGAGCGCTTCTGATAGGGGTAATAGGAGGAGGGATAGCCAGGGCTACCAAAGGTAGAATAAGAAACAAGAAGGTACGCATCTTGAAGGCGCGTACGGGGAGCACAGCGATAAATAAAGATAAGTAAACGAGTGAGTAGAGACCGGAGGGTTAAATTGATACAACGAGCTGCTATGGTTCTTATATATTTCAGTAGACACCATCCTCCTTCGGGTCCCGCAATTTTTTGGGGTAGTGTTGTTAGTGAGAAAGTAGTATGCCTGTCGCAGTGTCGCTCGTCCTCGAGCAAGCGCCTAGGAAACTTGTCTCACACTGCTGTGAGCCCCGAATGCGGGTACCGTCTCGTTTGGGGCTCTCTTACGTTCTAGTGGCTAGTGCTGTAGTGGCAGTAGTGCATATAAATAGTGTCACAGACCATCTGTGTTTCTTGGCATTTCTGTAGTCTTACTCCGTATACCCCTTTTTCTTGAGACATTTATACACTTCTCATATTTCCCTTTCCTCCTGGTTGTTAGGTCCTGATCATGTGTTAAGGGAGAGTTGAGTCTTGTATAATTCACAAAACAGGAGCATGGTGAAAGAGAAGCAATGTGTTACTGGCGATGGGCAACATATAAACAATCTTCTTGCAATTCTTCCTTCTTTCTTCTCTTTTTCTATAGTTTTGGTTTGCCGAATAGCTAGGAAGTTGAACGTGATTCTTTCCAGATCGTGTCAGGTCCCGTTTAAAATTTCCAAGTCCCCATATTTGCTGACAGAAACCCTCGTAGATCGTTAGCGTCACACAAACCACTCAGTCAAAAGGAATACCCCCTTGATGGGGGCCAGTTTAGCTCTTTTGACACTAGTTATCATTCATGATCGAAAGGAACTCCTGCGTCATAGAAACTAGTTCTTCTTAGGTTTATTTGGGAGATTAAATGAAATATAATACGCTGAGTAGTCACAGTAGAAGTGAACGACCCATATGTCAAGATTGAATGCTTCCTCTATTTGAATATGGTCTAAATAGACCTTTTCGAATGGATAGCTTCTTCTCCATGTCAGAACTCGTGAAATTTACTGCTGGGCCTGTTCAGGTTAGCATTTAGCTTTAAGAACAGATTGTTTGATGTGTGGTTCAACGACCCAGAAGGCGCCACGTTTGATTACTTTGTGTTATGGTCCCGGGCCCTGTGGCCTGGGCCCTTGAGTATGGCTGATGCCACAGGGATGTGGCTAGAGGATGGCATGGAGGATTATCAAGGAGATAGTCATATCAATATGGGAGCTATGTGTTAGGATGGAGTTGTGTTAAGGAGCTGTGTTGAGCTGTGTTAGGATAGCAGAGAGAAGAGTTTATATCTCGTGCACAGAGGCGCTGGGAGATTTCTTCCTTCTCTCTCTTCAGTTTAGATTAATGGAACTTGGTAATCGCAGATCTTGCGCATCCAGACCGTGTCATAGAAACCGCGTAGTTATAACTAGTTATAGGTAATATTACTAAGTTAGATACCGTAATGCTAGGACCTGAAGGAGTATCGACGTGAATATTAATAGTACCTTGTAAGAGTCTCACTGTAGTGAATCTCCAATCGTGAGGCAAACATTGAATTGTTGTTAACTACTCGTCTTTTATGTTTATGGGCAATATTGGGCATGACCTGTTATGGTCCCAGGCCTGTGGCCTGAGCCCTTGGGTGTGGCTGGTGGATTGCATAGGGATTATCAGAAAAGCAAACATAGTTACACTGCATTAGGGCAGCAGAGGGGAGAGTCGCTACTTCGCACACAAAGGCGCCAGGAGATTCTCTCTTTCCCTCTCTTCAGTTTAGATTAATGGGACTTGGTAATCGCAGATCTTGCGCATCCAAACCGTGTCATGACCCTGTCGCATTACGCGTGGATGCTGACTAAGTAGATAGACTGCATAAATTCAGTTATAGTAGAGACAATGCAGGAAGTTATTGACGATTCCTATTATCTTCCAAAAGGATATCTATCTTGAGTGAAAAGATGGTGATATCAAAATACATAGGATATGAAATGAGTGATCCAATTTGGGTTTAGCGTAGGGGTAATACGGATGACAGGCGTCTTGCGACAGACCCAAGGTTGGCTGCACCGTGCACTCTTAGTCGAAAGTTCATCTTAGGGCTGAGAGTGGGACTGATGAATTGCACGATCCGGACCAAAACAGATATGTATTGGTGAAGGTCTAAACTGAGCTAATGCGTATGTCTGTGGAGAAGATATTAGGGCTGGACACGAATATTCGACTATTCGTATTCGTACGAATATTCGTAGTCGAATACGAATAAAATTTAGAATTTCCGCTTACTAATATTCGTACGAATAATATTCGCATTATTCGTAATTATTCGTAATTATTCGTCTATCTCTGAAGCTATTTCCATGTATCTCGCATCGGAGAGATGGTCGACAGAGAGCTTTAAGCTGGGGTCACTTGGCTTGCTGAATCGTCAGGAGTGATCAATTCGACGCTATTGATATGCTTTGTATCTCTTAGAGCTCAAATCCTCCAGATCGTGTTCGGGTAAACAAAAGTCGCGACTGTTGGGCATTCATTCATTGGCTCGGCTTTTGCCGAATAAGTCTTGGCATTATTTACGAATATTCGCGAATAATACGAATAAAACGTCTCAAAACTTAGTCGAATACGAATAATCGTTCAAGAGGAAAAGTCGAATACGAATAGCCAAAATCCTTATTCGTGTCCAGCCCTAGAAGATATGGAGATACAGGCAGGCTGGCTAATCGAGGCGTCGCGAGGCGTCGCGAGGGATGACTAAGCGCCTCGCCTCGCCTCGCCTCGATTGCATACTAAACCGCCTCGCGACGCCTGCTGGAACCATGGTTGAGCGTACCAAAAGATGAAATTCCGTAATCCTGTATGCCATACAGAGGTCGATATCACGGTGAGGAGGATGGTGAAGACGGTGGTGGTGAAGATCGCATACTATATTCTCCTAGCTAGACTCCTCCTCCTCGTCGTCGTCATTATCCACCGCTAGATTCGCTTGTGAGAAGACGATCTTCTCGAGATCAAGATCACTAATAATACCATTTCTAAACCAATGCTGTAGACACACCAACTTCCTCAACGTCTTCGCGTTCATACGGGCTCTCTCTGTGTCCAGGAGTCGCCCACAGGAG
Source organism: Eremomyces bilateralis CBS 781.70 (assembly GCF_010015585.1). Taxonomy (NCBI): domain Eukaryota; kingdom Fungi; phylum Ascomycota; class Dothideomycetes; order Eremomycetales; family Eremomycetaceae; genus Eremomyces; species Eremomyces bilateralis. The sequence continues at coordinate 1,382,382 of NW_022985067.1, forward strand.
GACCATATCCGCTCCATATCCGCGGCGGATGCTGGAGTGGCAAAAAGGTCCATAGCGATCCTATAGAGAGCTGGAAATCGCGTACGATTAGCAATCCACCATTCCATAGGGGCCTTCATCTTCTCCTGAGGCTCGTTGAGATATTCAGAAACCTCATCCACGGAGGAGATTTCCTGTGGTTCAAATCCAGGCCCCCAAGAACCTAAGAAGTCCTGGTAGGCGCTCCGCACGGTATGATCCGTTGACGAAGAGCTCTCTGGGACGGATATATCTTGCCGTAACGTGGCGACAGACTCACGTAATTTAGTAATGACTTGAGCCGTGCTAGGGTTTTTCGGTTCCTTGAGATCGAAGAACCTTTTCTTATATCGTGGATGAAGCAATACCGCGAGCATATACGCAGGAGTCTGCGGGTCCCTCATTTTAAGTTGGTATTTCATCGCCTTAGAGAGGGCTCTCTGTAGAGGCGATGCGAGCTCCTGGAGAACCGGTCGCCTCGGTATCTCCGCGATCAAAGAGACTAAATCTTTCACGATCAAGTGGATAACGAGGTAAGATTCGAAAAGAGCTCCTTCAGCACCATCCTCAGCGTTACTTTCTAGGATTTTGGAGCGAATAAGGAAGGGGTGGTAAATCGCTTGGAGCTCTTCTAGAACAGCCCAATCAGCCCCTGTAAGCCCCTGGAGAGAGGCGTGTCTTGCGCAGTACTGATCAATTGTAGCGCGTAAACGGAGAGCACGACTAATCGAGTCGTATCTTGTATTCCACCGTGTCTGGTTTTCACGGATAATACGGAGAGGCTGATCGCGACGTCGCTGAGATTGATCGACCATACCCTCTAAAATAGTGGTTTGGATCGTCAAGAACTCTTGCTCACGTTTCGAGCTACTTTTGATATGGGTAATGATAGACTTGAGGCGTTCAACGGAGACCACATCGACATTCGTTGGAAGCGTAGGACTTCGAAGATTCTGTCCTGGATGGCCAGGAATGCCACTGTCCTGCGTACATTGAAGGCCATCTGACTCGTCGTTGTCCGTGCCAGCCAAATGGTCGGTAGATAGCTGTTTGCATATCAAATTAACGATATGATAGGCGCATCGTAACCGTTTTCCAGAGACCGGGATATTAGTAATATTTCCAAGCTCTTCTACCGCCGTGGTGTTATTATCTGCGTTATCAGACATCAAGTAAGCGATCCTTTCCTTGATCTTATACGCCTGTACGGTGTTTTTCATGATCCGTGATAGATTTCGCCCTGTATGAGCTCCTTGAACCTCTTCCACAGTGAGGAGGGTATTCCGTTGGCGTGGTGTTTCACCGCCGGAGATGAAATGGGCCTCGATACCAAAGAAGGGTATATCGGTCGCAGACGTCCAGATGTCATACGACAACGAAATCTTGCTGGATGCACGCGAAAGTGTATGGGACACAAGAACAAGGCATTCTTCGTATACCTTGGCCACCCTATTGTATACGGATTGGTGGTTCTTTACTCTGAGCTGTGGATCTCCACCGCTCAAAGATTCCATCAATCCGTTGTGTGCCACAGAAGAGGCCTGGCGAAATGGTATACCGTCGAGGATCACCCATTTTAAATACGCCGCATTGACATTCAAGAGCCCATTCCGGAGAGGCAGAGAATGGTGATGGAGAGCCCACGATTCACGAGATCCAGGAGGGATTACCTGTGATCCACGGCTCAAGAAAGAGTGATCTCTTATAAGATGGTCTCGTGCAGACGACGTCGCGCCGACCCTATAGAGCTTTAAATCGAGGTTGGATCGAGCCCTTCGCCAACAGATATAGCAGACCCAATATGGAATATCTTCCTCCTCGTCTACTCTGCGAGCGACGAATCCCCAGTCCCATACAACGCTTCGCTTTCGCGGGCTAGATAAGCGATGATACTCTTTCACGAGGGAGAGACCGTATTCACGGAGAAACTCTGGATCAGGCGTGAAATCTCCTATTCCGCCGGGGTCAGGAGCATACTCAGAAAAAGAGGAGGAAAACGATGGTAGAGACGACTGTAAAGACGACATATTGATATCGATTCTATACGTTGAGAGTAATCTTGATATTATACATATATTGACTTTGGATTTGACCAAAACCTCCTCAATATTCATGACTCCAGCTGGAATGTTTAATGAGCTCACCAAATCCCATAGAATCTGGGTCACATCCAGAAGATACGGACTGAGATGATGAAAGATTGGTAGAATAGGACCAAATGGGTCTAGCGAGACCTTTCCAACCCGCTTATTAATTATCCGAAGATATACCGACTGCCTCGCGACGCCTCGCCTCGATTAGCCAGCCTGGATGCAGGTGTGTCCGTGGATCACGTGACACTGCCACAGGGACGAACCTGCAGCCTCTTAAGGTACCGAAGCATCTTGTGCTTGAAACCAGTCATTATTGAGTTGAGGGAGTGCGTGGCAGGTAGGCACATCACGTGGGATGGGTGGGAAATGTCGAAATGATTGGGGCTTGGACATTTGACCACATACTGTCAACGGAATGAAGATGGGCGATTACGGACTCTGACCAACCACCGGAACGTTTGCGGCCCGGCGAGCACCCCGCTTCCTCTGCATTACCCCAGATCTCTGGAACGTGTAGGTAGCTCGGGCAGTTGACGATGGAGCTTAGCTCCGGTAGGCTTTATATAAGAAACGCCTGCTCAGCTTAACGCGCGGCGCTTTCGAAGTCCTTCTTACCAGCCCATACCGCCGTTCAACTGACGAAACCACTCAAAATGTCGGCGAAAGATATGAGAATCTTTCCCCCTAGCGGGATCGAGATGCTGATCGTTGGTGGCGGGATTGCGGGGCTCACTTTGGCGATCGAGTCGTACAGGAAGGGCCACAAAGTGCGCGTGATTGAACGACGAGACAATTTCGACGGCCTTGGTATGATACCTTCTGATCTGCATAAGCCAAGTTGCTAACGATGGTCTGCGGAAAGGGGATATCTTCGGTATCAGTGGTCCCGCCTTCCGGAGTCTGTTGAACTGGCCCGGGTTTTATGATCGGCTGCTTTCTCAAGCGCTGAGACCGGAGATCCATTTCTATAAATATGACGGCTCGTGGATTTACGACATGCCCGGTTTAGAAGTCAACGGCAGACTCCTCGGGTTCATGCTCAGTCGAGCCCACATGCATGACGTATGTCCGCTTCTTGGAGACCTACTTTCTATTCGGGCTAATCCCGGATAGTGTCTGTTTGAATATGCGAAAGAACTGGGAATACCTATTACGTTTTCCCAGCAGGTCGTCGAATACTCCGAAGACGCGGAAAGAGGTTTCATAAAGCTTTCGGATGGGTCGGTGCTTAGTGCAGACATTATTGTCGCCGCTGATGGAGTTGGATCCCAATCACATACTCTGATCTCCGGCCGCAAGACACAGCCTATTAGTAGTGGGTATGCCTTATACCGAGCCACCTTTAATCTCCAGGATGCGCTAGCAAATCCTGCCGTCAGGGCCTTCTGGGGAGACAAGCCGGAGTACGTTAGTATCTTTATCGGGCCTGATGTGCACATCGTCATGGGAAGAAATGACGCGAGAAATACCATGTGCTGGTTGCTAACCCACAAAGACACTGACAATACCTCGCGGGAGTCGTGGTCTGCTACGACCAGGGCCTCCAATGCGCTGAAATTCGTGGCCCCTGAACTTGGTTGGACAGAACACATCCGCGCGCTGATCAGATCGACCACGAATGACGAGTGTATCGACTGGAGGCTCATGTGGCGCGATCCACAGCCGGTATGGCACTCTCCCCGAGGCCGTGTGATTCAGGCCGGGGACTCGTGCCATCCCTTCTTACCATCATCGGGGAGCGGAGCGGTGATGGCTATGGAGGATGCGTACTCGTTGGCAGCATGTTTGCAGCTTGCCGGAAAAGAGGGAATTTCTTTGGGAGTCCGGGTACATAACAGGCTGCGGTGAGTCTCCATCCAAGATCATCTTTATTCGGCGGCAACAGGCCGCTTCCCACGATAGTTACTGATGATGGGAATGTTAAGTTTCGAGCGTGTTGCGTGTGCCCAAAAGATGGGATTCAAGGCGCGTCACACCTGGCATCAGGGAAACTGGGACGAGATCCATCGAAACCCAGCGGCGGTACTGCGCACCATGTACGTACTGACCAGGAACCTACATCGCGACGTCTACACATAGATTGACCAACGTTTAGGGGGAAATGGCTCTTCATGCACGACGCAGAGGGCTATGCGTACGAGAACTTTGGCAAGTGCCTCGGCGAGATTCTGAATGGTGCCCGTTTCGAAAACACCAACATTCCTCCGGGGTACATGTACAAGCCATGGACGGCACAGGAGCTAGTGGACAAGAGTGCTGCTGGAGAAGATATCTTGGATGAAGGGGACTGGTCGTGAGGCTCACCTTTGCTTTCACACGGTTGCGGTGACCTCGTAAGAGGCATGGCTCGTCGGGACTGTAGATCAACGTTATACCGAAATAGGGAGGGCCAAACCAAAGAGGAGAACAGAGACGGGGCACGGCGAAAAGATTTGTCGAGCGACAGGCGTTGACAGCAGTTATTATATGAAAAGGTAGAGGCAGTCTCTGTAGCAGAGCCATAGCGTTTGATAGCATCGAGGCATAGCAGTTGCGAATGTCTAAAAGCCCCAAACTGAGAGCTGAAAGTCCAAAATCAGATCCCCCCAAAGTTTTGTCTGATTTGGGACCTGAAGCAGGGATCCAGCGTGGTGGGTGTGTCGCAAGATGCCCCTGTTGGTTTCTACTGCCACCTAACATTCCTTTCACTGCCCCCTACCCCTGGGCTAGGCCTAATCAGGACTCTTCAGTCTTCTCTTATGTATTTAAGTTATCTTCATCTGGCTACTAGCTGGGTCTCTTTTCCTAGACAATAGGAATCGTTAATACCAATTTGCGTTAACGTATTCCACAAGCGAGCGGCGCATACAAGCGAGCGGCGCACCCCCTTTTACTAACAAATTCGGTTTCAATATCTCAACAACCACTGAATAATATAACCTGAAAACTTGGAATTATGCTTTCCTAGTCATTCCTAGCTTCATATTAAAATATCAGAGCACTAGCTTGTATAGATATCGAGATACCTACTTCTTGACAAGATTTATGGGCCAAACCTCTATATCTTTATAAATGTTCGTGCCAGAGCTCTGAAAATTCAATAGTAAGCTAGGAATGACTAGAAAAGTATGATTCCAAGTTTTCAGGTTATATTATTCAGTGGTTGTTGAGATATTGAAACCGAATTTGTTAGTAAAAGGGGGTGCGCCGCTCGCTTGTATGCGCCGCTCGCTTGTGGAATACGTTAGTTATTGCGGTGTTAACTAACAATCCTTACGTTAGGAAGAGCAATGAGGTAGGGAATACAACGTCACACCAGAAGTCCATAAGCTGCTCGGCAGCATCAGGCCATCAGCAGCCTTAGGCCCTTAGCCTAATCCCTGATGGACGTGCCAGCCTAAGGACTGGGCCGATTTGAAGAAACCGGTCCGAACGTGGTGTATCAAACACTCCAGTTTCCACTGTGGCCAATCTGGGCTCCCTTTCAACGTGTAAGGCGCGTTCAACAGGTTCAGGTTGTTCATTGCCTGTCGGATTTATCAGTGCTTACCTCCGTGCGCCGAGATGGCCTGCTTGGAGGCGGGGTTAGTTATGAATTTAAAAGTTGGTCAACCCGCCAACCTCACCAGCATTGGCTCAACCGTCCTGAAACCAGTGGAACAAGCGTATGTAGACAGTTGGGAGATGGCGGATTTAAGTGACTAACCCGGGGGTTCTTCACGTATTTACGACTCTTGGAGGCAGAGGACCAAGTGGCTTGCCCATCGGCGGGTCCCACACACCGGCGCCGTCTAAGCGTCGGAGGATTGCAATGGGAGATACGTAAGGCACAAACGTCATACCCTCACCCCACTGGTTTCGCAAATAATTACCAGCAGAACGCGAGAGCAGCTATAAGAGTGAAGCCCTCCGACTAAAGAAGAACCGTCATTTTTCAGTGCCAGGTAATACACAATCAAAAGCACATCACTAACTCCGATTCTTGAAGACAAAATGGTGCATGTACTTCCCTTCGACAATATTCAGGTTCCCTCACCAGGCTTCGGTGCCATGGGTATCAGCTTCGGCCTGGGAAGCAACCTTACTTTGGAACAAGCCGAACCTGTGCTGCTCAAAGCCATTGCGCTAGGTTGCACGTTTTGGGATACGGCAGTGAGTCTGAAAATCATGGGTTCAGTGGATTCAATGCTAGAAGTTTCTGACGTATCCAAACGAGGTGGCATATCAAGCAGGTGTCAATGAGAAGCTTCTAGGAGATTTTATCCGGAAACACAATGTCCGCGACAAAATTTTTAGTGAGTAGAACAAGTTTCCAAATGTGTTGAAGAAAAACGCTCACATCTTATGTTGGTAGTTGCGTCAAAATGCGGCTTCGATGTCTTCGGTACCGGCAAGGTGACCAACTCTGCCGCTCACATCAAAGAATATATTGAGGGCACGATCAAAAGGCTCGGTTTCGCCCCGGACCTCTACTATCTTCACCGCATTGATCCCAGTATGTTCAGTGCGAACGCTCAACAAGTATCTATTTGCTAAGTCGGTCGCGTGTAGACACCCCGCTTGAAGAGTCTATTCCAGCTTTAGACGAGATCCGAAAGGCTGGACAGACCAAGTACATTGGTCTTTCGGAGTGCTCAGCAGCTACCTTGCGCCGGGCGAACTCGAGTAAGGCTATCGTGATTATGTCGGATACGTACCTCGGGCTAAGTTAAATCACAGTCGCTAAGATTGATGCTGTCCAAGCGGAGTACTCGGCCTTTGAGACTCTTCACGAGACAGACGGATTGATTGATACGGCTCGAGAGCTGGGTGTGGCTTATGTTGCCTACAGCCCTCTAGGGCATGGATGGCTCGTCGATGACTTCCGGTACAAGACACCAGACGACTTTGCTCCGGATGATTTCCGCAGATCAGGTAAGCTTGTCTTGAATGGCCGACCCAAATCTATCCATGCCTCATGTTCCCAAGTCGACAGGCGCCTTTGTTATTTTTGGCAACTAACATTACTTTCAGTACCTAAATTCCAAGGCGAGAACTTCTACAGAAATAAGGCAATTGTTGAGGAACTGAAGAAGCTTGCTGTAAAGAAGCGCTGCTCTACACCCCAGGTTGCCCTCGCGTGGGTTGCCGCTCAAGGCATGATCGCGATTCCTGGTACGACTAAAGCCTCCAGACTGGAAGAGAACTGGGCGTCGAGAGACGTAGTGTTGTCGGAGGAAGAGCTCAAGGAGGTACGGGCCCTTGTAGACTCTGCGAAGCCTCATGGAAACCGATATGCTCCTGCTCAGCAGGCCATGGTGGGACATTAATTAACTACCCGATTCCGGGCTTGGAAGGAAGGCTTCTTGAGGCACTGAACGAGCTGCGAGATATTAAAGGCGCCATTGGGTTGACAGAGCCTTCAACTCCAGCACGTATCGACGGTGGTGGGATTCGTTTGGCTAGCTTATCACAATGATGGTTCAATCACCCATTTCCTAGGTGGCTCGTAATCCCAGTTCTCTTTTTCGTTTTCCTGAAAGGCGTCGATACGCTGTACCCATCGCAATTGGGTTCGCTCTGAAACGCGCTGAAGCACCCGCATTCGCTTAGCTTCGTTCATCTCAACTAGGATTTGCCCACGACGGCGGTTCGACTTAAGGCTATCTAGGACCGGCAGTAAGTCGTGGCTTCTTAGAGATAAGACTACGTGTGTAGACATTGCGACAAGGGCGTCAAGCAATTTTCCTCGGTCGCTTTTGCCCATATCTGGAACAGCATTCTGGCACGATTTGAACTTATTCAAAGCCGTAGTAAGAAAAAGGGTTGCGTCTTCGCTGTCCATATTTAACGAAGTGAGCTAGGAATTGAGAACAGGTCGTTTGAGTCGGCTGTACTTATATGCCTATGTCCAGTAGCAGGATGCCAAAAGTGGCCCCTCATTCTGTTCCCGAGACACAACACTGTGGGGCCCTTCTAGAAGACGTGGACGCAGCCAGCCAAAATCGTGTGCAAGTCCGCGATGATCCAGATCCAATCCGGCACAGTCCTGAAGGGCCTTCTCTTCTCTGGCCTTCTTTGCCTCTAGGTCATCGGCAGGTTGAGCGAACCTTCGCCTCCTTGGAGGAGCCATCCTGACAGTACGAGATTTGATTGAGAAGAAGTAAAACGGACTGAGGCCGACAATGTGGGAAGAGGAACCGACAATGCACGAAGAGGACTGAAAAAGCGCGAAGTGTAACCGACCAAGCACGAAGAGGAGCCGTCCACGCTCTTATCGAGGAGCCCTTTCGGGCACCACCATCCCTCCCCGGGCGGGCCCAGCAGGGAGGCAAGCTCCCAACGCCGGCACCACCATGGTCTCAGCTAGATAATGGATGCAGATACGGCAACTCGCTAATACGCCGCGGCAGCGTGAAGGGCGATGTGGTGCCTCTGGGATGATGAGGAGCGAGGCTCGACGTTAGAACAGGAATGCCAAGGTAGTCAGGATGCTTAGTCATATCTTAATAATCTGCTGAAATATTTTCGGGACGCTCGAAAAATCAAACACCGCAGATTTCTGCGGTCCTTGATGTTGGATCGACCCGAATAGATGCAAAGTCTATCGATCCGGTATGATCCCTTGGCGCCGCAAGTTCCGAGTCGCGGTATTTTTCCAACGTAAAACTTACACGGACCCGCGCTGACTAACTGCACTACCTATATGCAACAAAGTGTATTGCAAATGATCCCACGTTCAGAATGCACCCACTTAACATGATTCGTCTCAAAACGACGTAATATGAGCGAAAAGCAAAGTCAAGATAGCGCCACATACGTAGATATATCAGCCACAGACGATAGGAAACAGACTAATAGAGTGATAAGTAATATCCCCTGCTTCCGAGATTTCTGACAGTTAGAGAGACTTGACCCCCACAGACTTGGCGAAGTGGCGCGGGATACACTAGGCTAGAATGCAAAGTATTTATTACTTATGTCAGATACTTGACGTTTTGCGCTAACCTGATTCGTGTCCTAAACATGATCGGAAGTACCTCCCTGCGTGGCGAACTTTGATGTGCAGCCGGACACAACGCTAATAATGACTTTCAAGCACCTCGGTAGCACTGTAGAGCTCGAATTGAGCGCTTTTATAAGTTTCAGGAACGACAAGAGATCGATGTTGTTGCTGTGGTGGGGAAACTCTATTGCACCATGAAGCTGCACTCCGCAGAAAACAGGCGACCAACGGCCATGCCAGGCGAATTTCCAGGAGACGCTTGGTGTAGATATTAAGTAGTAGCAAGAAAGCACGATTTATATAAATTCATTAAATTACAATTGCGTTTGCGGATTTTACATCGCTTTGAAGAGGAAGTATCTCGCATTCGCTCGGCACACAGGGAAGTTCGACACGCAGGGAGGGAGGTTAAACAGTTAAAGATGTGTAAATACAGAGGAAAGGTCTGAACAGTCCAAAATAGGCTTAGCCTAGGGGTAATGGGCATAAAAATGGAAATAGACAGAGGCATCTCGCGACATGATGCGCTGTCATGGTTGGGAATACGGGGTCGCGGGTAGGAAACCGGAGGACACCGAAAAACAGAGATATCCTGATCTCTGACATCTTATTCAACATGTCTGCCATTAATTTCGGGGCAGAGAAGCCTTCATGTGAAGTAAAGTCCGCAGACACACCGATTGTTAATCTAGTAAAGACTGAAGCTAGAGGCCTTCTCTTACGGGTGATTTCTCTCCGGCTGCATCGGGCCCTGCAATGGAGGGCTCAACTAGAGCCTTTCGAAGGTGAGAGTGGCTGACCTAGATTACGGTAACTGGAGCCTTTTTGGGCTCCGCAAGAACGCAATATATCATATTCGGTCCATCCTTTCGGCGTCCCATTCGGACACCGTCCTTGACCCTACCGAAAACGAAAATTTCTTCTAATAAATAGCCCTCACGCAACAGGCAAACCTTTTGAAACTCAGCACGCGCTAGACATGGCTTCCGAGATTGAGAGATTGAACCGCTACACACTTTTCGTTGATGATTGTAGCGACAACGATCAAAGGCCTCGCCACCACAACAGCCTGAAGCAGACTCAGCCATATCCAACCAAGGAAACCACAAAGAAGAATCGCTTGAGTTCTGACGAGACCAGCCAGCCTAATAAAGCGCCTCCTCGTCTTCTGGCTAAGAATCTTTTTGGCAACATCCTAGTTCCCGTGGTACCTGGTTCTCCATGGGACAAGTATGAAAAGAAGTGGCCTCGTGAGTTAGCCGGTAAGGTTGCAATTGCTGTCAAATTACCTGCTGGGGAGAAAGAGTTCATTGTTAGAAGCCTCTCGGGGGAAGATATTGAGAAGAGGATTCTCACCATTCGTCAATTCCACCACGAGAATCTGATAAGAACTTACGAGATATTTGCGTGCCAAGATGCCTTTTATCTTATCTCAGAACCCATGTGTATATCTCTTATACATGTTTGTCGTTGCCCACGATATCCCGAGGAGCAGCAACTAGTAGCCATCGTCAAGCAGGTAAGAATCTTTCCAGTAGCGACTTTCACCTGCAACTGACAGTAACAAGTCCTCAATGGTATTTGCTTCCTAACGTCGGAGAACCTGGCTCATAATGCATTAACACTATCCAATATCCTGATAAATGCTGAGGGATCAGTCAAAATAGGTATGGTTAACACATCATGATTGACATTTCAATGCTAACTCGCAAGCAGCAAACCTTGAGAATTGCGAAACTGATGACGACTGTGGACAAAAGAATGCGGCATCCTTAGGTCGTATCATGATGATACTCATGGACAAGGACAGAAAGGAGGGCAGTGAGCTGGGTTTGACTACACCGGGCCGGTGGTCAGAAATTGCCGTGAAATTCTTGTCTATGACGATCACATCGACGCCGAACGATCTCAAACAGGTATATTGCTAGGCCTTCATCTTATAAGCACCTACTAACCTCTGTAGCATGGTTTTATGAAGATAAAGTGGAGCGAAGCGAAACTGAAGTTGTTTGTATCGTATGTCCAAATCAAAGCGAAAATGGACTGAGCTCGCCTGGAAAGGACTTTATACATAATGTCGGCAACAAGTGGATTGATTTGTTTGAGGGATATTGAATCTGGCTATACCTCCAGTGACATGTTTGCAAAGTATCATTCTGTGACCTGAGATGGGAGTTGTTGAACGATACATTGCACAGATCGCGTCCGAGGTTTTCCCGCCGTGAAAATGAATCCCATGAGCAAATGAGGACTGAGGTGTCGCAAGATGCCCCTGTTGTTTTATACTGCCACCTAACATTCCTTCTTCTGCCCGTTACCCCTAGGCTAAGCCTATTTGGGACGACTCAGTCTTTCCCTATCTATTTACAACTGTATCAGGCACGCCTAAAGGCTTTTTCTCGCTACGCTGCCCTTCATCTTCCCGTGACAAAGACACCAACAACATCTATTACACTTTGATCCCTGCATAACCGAATGAGAACACTTATATTCATCCCTAAGATCCATTATAACCTGCTCCACTAAATTGCTCGATGTGCGAGGTCACTATGATTCACGTGATGCAAATTGTCAGGCACCAATTTGGAAAACATTTAACTGTGGGTGCCTTGTTCTGTGGGTGTGGCAAGTGGAGCCGAGGGTGCGTTCAACTGCTTCCCTGTAAAGAGGAAAGACGGATACCCGGGGCTGTGATCGCCGACCTCGTAGCCTAGACCGGGCGATGGCTAGGCAAGTCGATAGCAAGCGATGTGCTCGGCAATGAAAAAGTCTTGACAGTGACCTCGGTACTTACCCCTTCGGAAGAGAGCCTCCGATATGATGCGCGAATAAAGTAGTAAAGTATTTCGTTGCCATTGCACGGCCAAGATACGTTTAATTTATTCTACACTGCTATTCATACTCATCGAGGAAACATGGGTGACTTCTCGGATGAGCTCCGACCCGCAGAACCGCAAGGACCAGGTATCCTCGCCAAAGAACGCAGCAGATCCAACATCAATGTCGATAAGCTCGCGCGGCATCTGTTGCATCGCGACGGCTTCCTTGAAAGACAGGAGAGGATTCTCAAGATCATCGAGAACCGGCCGTACTTTTCGAAACGGAATCAGCTCAATCTTGCCCGACCCGACCGTTATCATCTGTCACTAGCTCGTTCTAAGGAGTTGCGCCGTCTCGCTCTAGAGCACAATTGGGACTCCGAGGACTATGGGATGGCTTCGCGTCTGGTGGGCGAAGTGTCGCCATATGCAATTCATACTGTCATGTTTATGACCTCGATCCGCGAGCAGGCGGACGAAGAGCAATACAATGAATGGTGGCCACGCACGCAAAGCTGGGAAATAATTGGTTGCTACGGGCAAACAGAGCTAGGTCACGGTAGCAATGTCCGGGGAATCGAGACCATTGCGAAATACAATTCAGAGACTAAGGACTTCACGATACACAGCCCAACGCTGACTGCGGCAAAATGGTGGAATGGGTCCCTTGGACGAACCGCAAACCATGCCATTATTGTTGCCCAGCTTCTATTACCTGATAGAAACGGAAGATATAAGTCCTATGGTCCACATCAATTCGTCGCTCAAATCAGAGATATGAAGACGAACAAGCCTCTCGAGGGTATCGTCATTGGCGACATTGGCGCTAAAGTCGGCTACGCTGGCATGGACAACGGCTACATGCTCTTCAAGAACTTCAAGATCCCTCACAAGGCTTTGCTCTCCAAGTACACACGCGTCACCATCGATGGCACTTATATCCAACCTGCAAACCCTGCCATCGTCTATGGAAGCATGACTTTTGTCCGTGCAAGCATTATCATGAATGCACGAATGACACTTGCGAGAGCGACTACGATCGCTGTTCGATACTTATCTATTCGACATCAGTTTGTGGATCGAGATGAACCAGATAAACCGGAGCGAGCCGTGCTGGACTATCCTTCTGTGCAAATCAGAATTCTGCCTCTCGTAGCTGCGACATATGCTTTGCACTACACTGGCGAGGCGATGTCCAGCCTATATTGGGAGACCCGTGCCGACATCGAGAAGAATGGCGACCTGTCTCGTCTTGCCGAGCTGCATGCAGCTTCTTCCGGTCTTAAGGCAGCGTGCACAATTATCACGGCCGACGGAAGTGAGATCTGTCGACGAGCACTTGGCGGTCATGGCTTCAGTGGCGCAAGTGGCATGATCCCGCTCAATACCGATAATCTCGACAGTCCAACTGTGGAAGGTGACAGTTGGATGATCTCTCAGCAGACTGCCGCATATCTCCTGAAGCGCATGACCTCAGCAGTTAGTGGAAAGAGCTCAGAGCCAATGGATAGTCAATTCATTGCTTATTTGAAGGATCGCAGCTCTGTAGCTAACTACGACATCTACGACAAGGAGGAAGACATCGTCCGTGCCTTCAAGGACCGTGTCTCATATTTGTCGTACAAGCTATACGAGCGACGCATTGTCCAGAAGCATTCGTGGACAGATCTTATGGTCGAATTGCATCGCCTTGCAATCGTGCACTCGGAAGCCATCTTGGTGGAGAACTTCTACGAAGCAGTTTTCAAGGGTAACATCACTCCTGCGGTTGAGGGGACCGCGATCCCGGTCTTGCAGGATCTGTTTAGGCTCTTCTCTCTGACGACCATCGATAGCCGGACCACTGAGTTCCTGTTGTCGGGTGGTCTTTCAGTGCAGCAGCTCCAGGCATTGACGCCCACCATCCTCGAGCTGATGAAGAAAATCAGGCCGCATGCTGTGAAACTGGTCGATGCATGGTCCATCCCAGATTATCTGCTTGACAGCGCGCTAGGCAGGCAAGATGGGGATGTCTATAATGCAATGTGGAGGAGGGCACATTTAGAGAATCCTCTCAATATACAAACATTCAACCCAGACTTTAGGACGGAGGAGATTGTTATTGGAGAGGGTGCGGAGAACGCAAGGAAGAGAGTGGAGAAGTTGGCACTAGGTGTATATGGGCACGAACAACGGGATTGTGAACGATCGAAGCTTTGAGATTCGTGAGGTGGTTACAGATGCCTGGATCTCGCAGCATTTTGAAGCGCTTTCTCCTGTTGTTCGTCCGAACCTACATTGACGTGTGAGTTACAACGTTATAGGGCTAGCGATTCTTCATTCCCAAAATTGCCCATTATTCTCCACTAAAATCATGAACTTGGTGTTGTTGAACAGGATGACAACACGATATAAAGTGTGCAGCCATCGAGTCACTGCATCATAGTCAAGTGCTATACCTCCAAGGTCTCGTTGCCTATTCGATGAAACCAGTATTTTGTGAACTCCCCGATCGCTGGCACTGGCTGTTCATGGTTGTCTTGATACTGGGGTTTCCACCCTTGTGAAACGGTTTGGATGCGCAAGGTCTGCAATTACCAAGTTCCATTAATCTAAACTGAAGAGAGAGAAGGAAGAAATCTCCCAGTGCCTCTGCGCGCGAGATATACTCTTCTCTCTGCTATCCTAACACAGCTCCTTAACACAGCTCCTTAAGTGATCTCGCGATTCCTACCGGGTGAACACCAACTCATATTACAGGATATTTCGATTTTCCTAAAGCATAACTGTCGCATTTCGCGGGGGTGATGATTAAGCACGTTCGCTGCTTTGGCTCAGTTGCTTTAGAGTCATAACGCAAGTTGGTATTGACGATTCCCATTTTCTCCTCAAAAGGAGATCTAGCTAGCAAAACAGTTGAAGATAACTAAGTTAGTTAACCCTTTTGCTAATACTGTGTGGGGTCAGAGTAATCCGGTCAAACCCCTGTTTCTCACTCCACCACAAAATGCATCAATATAAATCAATCGATACATTACTAAAATACGGCCGAGGGTCATAAATGGACCCAAGGGGTGCGCAGCGTAGGGAGCAGAACCTCCCAAGTTTTAACAGCATAATTACCCAGTCACAGTTTGCTGATGAAGTCCTGAACCTTTGCGGCCAATCACAGCGACTTTTGATCTGACCGTGTGCTTGATTCATTCATCTGTGTATCTTGTATCATCATTGCCCTTGGGCGAACAGAGTCAAGCACACGCGCTTATTAGTACTGGTTTCATCGGTAGCTAAACCACTTATAATGAAATAAACAGCAGATGATATACTATAACTAGTTGATTTTGATCTATCTACGCAGACTCCATTCAGGAACCTTGAGTGCCGGACGGGTTAGACCCTGTTGTAGGTATATCGATCTCACTCGCAAGTAGCAGGGACGACCTCCGAGATGGAGAGGATGATCGGACAGGAAGTTAAACACGTCGTAGAGGCGGTGGCATGAAACCGACCGCGAATTGCTGAGGATCCTGTATAGACACATTAGCCATGCTGCGCAAGGAGTAGACGGTATGTAGTATGTACGGAGGACGCGACGTGATAGAATGCCCGCCGAGCGACATCATTGTTCCTGGCTTGAGTTGTAGCAGTTTCCTGCATGCGCAATCGCGGTAGATCAAACGATTCTTCGAATAACACCCCTTTCAGCGACTTAACACGCGAGACAGCTACATAAGTTAATCCCGGCGCAAAGTCCCGCTTATCAGCGATGTTTAACACTGCCTTTTCAAGTGTCATTCCCTGGCTCTTGTGGATGGTGATAGCATACGCTAGAACCAATGGAAACTGGGTACGCAGGCAGGCGACAGAACCGTGAACGAAGTCTCGGCGGGACCGGAATATAGGCAC
Source organism: Eremomyces bilateralis CBS 781.70 (assembly GCF_010015585.1). NCBI lineage: Eukaryota > Fungi > Ascomycota > Dothideomycetes > Eremomycetales > Eremomycetaceae > Eremomyces > Eremomyces bilateralis. The sequence continues at coordinate 1,398,161 of NW_022985067.1, forward strand.
GAGCTTTTCGCCGTTAACCTCCCGAAAGGATGGACCATTATAGCTATCGAACGCAACCAATAATGCCGTAGGAGGCGACTTCCGGGGATCTTCAACGTCCGCTTCCCAGGCCATGTCGCGTACATTACCCATAGTACCGTTTACCAATCCTCGTTCGGTCCAGATATTCTCGGTAAGCATGACACGGCAACCAATAGATATAGGGAGGATGTTCTGCAGGTTACCAGCTTGTTCGGTAGTGGCGCTCGCTGCATCTTTCCCCTCATTAGTTGCAATCATCAGGACAACTGGTCGGCCACTTTCGCGCATCTGTGTATGGTTGAATTGAATGACGTCTGCCTTTTTGGCGTAGACGTGAAGGGTATCTTGGAAGCTTTGGACGTCACTGGGCGAGAGAGTAGAAGCAACTCGCGTGGCAAGAAGGCGCCAGTTATCAACCGTGACATTCCCGGTTCGTAAG
>NW_022985067.1:1400525-1520348 GCF_010015585.1 Eremomyces bilateralis CBS 781.70
TCCATAATGATCAACTCGCTCTTGCCACGCCTCGATATACAACCCCAGACCATTATCGATATCTCAGCCTTCACATGTTCGCCGTTATGGACTGTATCTTTCTTGAAATGGTCCTCCGGAAGGCAAAAGACCCAACATAGGGGGTGCGGCCGGTTCTGGACGCTTGATTCATCGGAAAACTCGATGTCCTATACGATGAGCGATTAGCGGGGTAAAGCAGGGCTATAGCACAGTTAGACTAGCAATCAATTGCTCGATTTTAGGAAGCCAGTACCTTGCGAATTCGAGCCGTTTACGGGCTCCCTCTTCCGTTAATTGGATCTTCTTACGCATACGCCATTTGCGGTATTATTTGGACCCCCGGAGCGCGGGTTTGACGGTCGACTTGGACGGGGTGCCTTGGTCAATTGTATAGTCGACGGTTGAGGGCGAGCATCCGACCTCACGCGCAATGGCTCGCTTAGACATTAGGCCCGCGTCAACCATTGCAATGATTGCGGATCGCTGTTCTGGCGTAAGATCTGCATGCTTACGCCGATTGCCGCTAATTTCACCCAAAATTGAGCGTTCCATCATCAAGATTAATGAAGATATTGATCATCTAAGATCTAGAGTCGTTTTGACGCGTCTCGTGGTTGTTAGGGCCTGTACACGATTTGACCGGATTACTCTGACCCCACACAAGTAAGATGCTACAAATTGTACAGCGGGACGTCGCTCCTTTATCGGATGTGGACCGGTATTTCGACTCTGGAGTTGCGCAAGTCGATACGGATCATGATGAACAATGACTCTTTAAGTGGTGGGCACGACATGTTGCAGAATATCTGGTCATGAGCGCGGCAGCACGGGATTATCTCGCGATTCTGACATCCAGTGTGGCAGTCGAACGACTCTTCAGCGGAGGGCGGGATATGCTGGATATACGGAGGCATTCTCTAACTGCTGGAACTATGAGGATGCTCGTATTGTTGGATTCCCATTACTCTTCATGTAAATAGTTATAAATAGTCGATTTTACCTCTTGGCGGATCAGACGGATATCCGCGAATAATCAGATCTATATCCGTATCCGCAACGATTTGACAGATAATTATCCGGATAGGCCATATCCACGAATGCTCCGCGATATCCGTGTATCCGTGCCGAGCTCTAGATGCTCTCTATCTTTATGCTGCCCGCTCTCCTTTTAAACGCTGCATATCGCCTTCTAAGACCCTGATTTTGCTGCGCAACCCAGCGATGGTCTCTCGCAACTCTCCACAATACTCTCCTTTGCATGTGCAAGTCTTTTCCGTGCTGGCCTCGTAACTGGCATCGTTGCCAATGGGGACGCAGTTATCCTCAATTTCATCCCTTTCATAGTACAATGCATCAGTTGGGCTGGCAGCATTTGACCGTCCACCACCGGTAGTCAATGACGCGAAAGGTGGCGTATCTTGCGAAGACATGCGTGGAGACTGCCCTGATGACGTGCGACGGTATTTATGTGTGCGGTTGGATCTTCTCTGGAGAAAAGACGTGTGACGAGTATACCCGGTTTCAGGATCTGAGTCAAGGTCAGTGAGCCAGAGGTCGTCGGATACAGGAGGAGCTTCTGGAGGACACGCGTCACGGCCGTTATGGAAAGAGACGGTGGTTGACTGCGGTCTGGAAGGAGGTAGAGTTGGCACCAGAGGGCTGTTTCTAGAGCTACTGGCCTGTGAGACCCGTCGTTCAATGTACGGAGCGAAGAGAGATCGACTACTGCCCTCGCCAGCACCGGCACGCCTTAAATCGGCGAGGATATTGCTAGTCTTCGAGCTCACACTCGATCCAGAGGGCTGGCTGCTTCCCGAGCTGACATATCTGCCCGGTACGCGGTACGCGAGGGTCCGCTTGCGATTGACCTTGTGAGGTGGCTTGAGGGGAGAGCCCTTCGCAGGTGTATTTCTGATGGGAGAGGGGATGGGAGAATACTTCAGGTTTGTACCATTTCCGGTAGCTGGACCAAGCGCTATTCGATCGGCATTACTTTGGCTCGGCTCGTCTTCGTCCAAAAATGTGGTGCTCGAGATCCGTGGACGCGGACGGGCGCGGCTGCTTCGTTTCGGAGGCGATTTCGATTTACGCCGGACGACCTCGCCTTTAACGGGCGAGAAGAGGTCCATGTAATGGTTCCCTGGCATAGGAGGAAGTAAAGCGTGCATGTTCGCACTGGTAGTGTGTTTGATTGTTGTATTCGGTTCTGGTAACCCAGTGGTTTCGTCTTCTAATCCAGCTGGTGCGGCTGCCTGGAGCTGATGACAGCCAGGAAAGGGGTTCGAAGATGTATGGGAGCCAGTCGGGGACCGTACTATAGTTCCGAAGCTTTTCGTGTTTTCCGGAGCAACCGTAATGTCGACTATTTCTTCCGCCATGTTCTGAGCACGTCGTGCCGATCCTGGAGGAACCTTTGCTGACTCCCCCTGGATCCATTCCACATCGATGATCCTGCCGCCATCAGGGTTGATGACCTTCTCACAAAGACAGTGTCCATCTGAACTGAACAGCAACACCTTCCCATCTTGTCGCCCGACAGCAATCACCATCTTTTCTTGAGACACTCCATCACCGATGGTCCTCGAGCCTGTTCTCCGAGTCGAAGCTGCCAAGTGCCTTTTCTCGTCCCACTTCTCCGGGAGGAGTGACAGCGACGTCCCCGGTCCCTGCACATGCCAGGTCTTCAATATCTTCCCACCGTAATCGAAATTCACTATCCTGCATTTTCCATCGCAGCCGACCGTTACCGCACGACTCCGATGCCCCGGTAAGAACTTCACGCCCACGATACCGGAGAGCGCACTCCCATGCCGTGCGACAGTGTGCAGCTGGGCAAACCGGCCAATCTCTCCTCCACGTCCTTGCTTGGCTATATGAGACTGCGCGGATGCGCGGGCATCCATGCGGACTAACCGGGAAGCGTCATATGCCGCCAACGAGCCGTCTTTGAAGGAAAGGAGGAACACCTGCGGCCGCTCAGGGTGGAATGACGCGGTGGAAACCGGAGTATCTGATACACCGGGCTGAAATAGGAAAGGCCGTCCTCCAAGGAGTAGGTTCTGCAGGTATATCGTCGGCGGAGACTCGGATGCCGATAGCAGGAGCTGGGAATTCCGCGACAGCGCGAGGACGGTCGGCGGGGACGGATGGGTATGCGCAGGGGCCAGCAATCGCGACTCCTGGATTGAATAGCACTCCACCGCATTATGAAGATTCGTCGTGAAGTAAAGCTGTCTTGAATTTTCCGCAAATTCTAGTAGACGGATATTGCCCTGCCCAACTATTAGTCAAACTGGCCTTTCTAGTTATGATAATGTGCTCGACATGCCTCTATCCCTTTTGGCCGATAACTGCGCTCCGTCTGCAATACCAGTGACTGGCCGTCAGCGACCGCAAGCGTCCCACTTCCATCTCGCACTTCCTTGGCCGCGAAGATCCCCGAAGATTCGGATTGGAAGATGCTGTTGATGCCATCGCTGTCCCAGGAGAGCACGTTCCGCTGCGTGGTGATGACAAGGTGGGCATTCGAAGGGAACTGGAAGGCTGACCGGGGGTCGGCGTGGTCGGGCGAAGGGTCGCCATGCGCAATGCGCGAGGATGGCATGAATTGTCGAGGCTCAAGGAGGTCATATATGGTAGGGGCTGCTCATTGGAAATGTACTGCATAGGCTACGCAACTTAAAACTTGATGTTGGAGGAGTTCGCATTTGTTGTTAAACAGAGGTTGGCAGGGGATCAATGAAGTACGAGTCATGGATAAGGTATCGGGAGGGGTCCGACGAGTCAGTCAGACCTCTCCCATTTAATGGTACGGAGAATGACGGTCAATGGCACTATCAATTGGGGGCACTAGGTACTGATGATCCTCCATGGAGGATTATCGAGTGCCAGACTTATGCTTGGTCCTAATTACTAGGCTCCTGTTCAACCACTTTTCACACTTGCATGGTTCTCACTCATCCAGTCAGGTACGATTTTCATTCTATAAGTGACGAAAGCAAAAAGTTGAGGATTTCGCTCTGGATAGGACGATTGAAAAAAAAAAGGAATGATCAATTTTGATATGGATTCACCGTATGGCCCCTTTGACCATTAAATATCCTGCCTGCCCCTTCCTTTCAGCGTCACACGGTGTCAGCGAACGGTCCTCCATTGCGGCAGAGGTATAGGAGATTCGACCAGTCATGCATCTGGAACAAACGGATGACACAGATGATGCAGATGATCAGGTCTAAGTCTTGGACGTATGCGATAGGCGTGCCTCAATGCAGTGCCTCCGTGGCTCTTATGTGTCGGCACGTTAAATCTATCCGGCTCCTCGTAAGGTACTGATCTGGCTGGCATCGAAGTTGAAGCATCCGGATGGAACGCGATTTGTTCAACAGCCTATAGCCGTGGGCAGTGCGTAAACGCCCTGAAGCGAAAATGGTCCATTCGAATAAAGTGTTTCGGATCCGAGACAACACATGTTGCCTCTTTCGGGGCGCGATTAACTGGGATCCCAAAGCAATTGTCGTCCACCGCGACCGGTACGTCCGGTGGGACGCGGTCGTGCATATGATTCGGGGTCGATCGGCTTGGTCAAATCCGTGGGAGCAGGGGGCCCGGAACGAGAATGTGGACGAGACGAGAATCCACTGTGATTCCGTCCTGCTCCGCGACCGCCGCGGCCACCGCGAGATGGCTGGGGCGCGCGAACAAATGCGTTCGGATCGAAAACGCGGGTATTATTGCCGTTGGATTGTTGCGATTTCGGCCGTTTGAAGAGCACGACCTCTTCATCGTCATCGACGGCTGGCTCCATTTTCGCGGGCACTTTCGGTTTTGCGGGAGTTCGTGGCAGTTTGTTCTCCTTCTTGTACAAGGCGAGACGGTTCTTGTAGTCTCGATCCTCCCGACCGATGACTTCGCGAAGCTGTTCAAGGCGCTTGGCGCGGATGCCGAAGCGCTGTGCGAAGTGAATCTTTTGTGCATCGTTGGTAAGCAGGATGTAGTTCGCGAGCGCTTCGTCGGGGTTGCTTTCTCTGTGGATGCGCCAGAGGGCGTGGTTGAAGAGGGGTCGGAGGCGATATGGGATGGTCGACTTGTAGTTGTACTTGCGAGGCGTCACTGTTCGCTTTGGGATGTCCGCATCCGCCAATGGTGACACTGAGTCGTGCTTCGTTGGCGCCTCCTGGTGAGGTGAGGCATATTGGACCTCTGGGCTCGTGGAGGAATACTGGGACTTGATTGAAGGCGTCTTCGAGCGCTGGCCTGCGCTCAAGACAGAGCTATCGTACTCCTGCTCAGACACGCCATCAAGTCTCAGGCCGTCCACATCCGATGTGAGCACGTCCGAGTCATAATCTTCTTCCTCAGTTGAGAGGAGCGTTTGCGGCAGCAGGAAATTCTCCACTTCCGACCATCGTTCGAATACTTCGAATCCACCTGATTGTGTCAGCCCCCGAAACCTCAACACATCTGCAGCCCAGTTGTACCTTGTAGTTGGACGGAGCCCGATGTTTGCACAGAGGGAGCGGAAGTGATCTCGTCGAGCCAAACGAGGGTATCCTTAGCGGCGACCGCAATCCTACCGTTCTTCTTCTTCAGCTGGTCGAGAATTCCCAATGCTGTCACTGTCAGTTAGCGAAACGCACGGCCATCATCAGCCAGCGAGCGTACTGTGAAGTGGCACATAGAGTCGGATTGCGCCGATGCTGATCCATCGCTGTATTCCATCTCGAGTGCCTTTCTTGACGCCGGCAAGTAGAGCGGTATCATCGACGATGCAATTGAAGACCTTACGCTCGGGGAGTTTTACATCCATGATGAGGTGCGGGTGAGATCTTCCGTCGTGTGGTGTCCGAAGGCGGTCGAGGTCGAGCGGGGAAGTGTTATCGCGGTGTTCTGCGAACAATGAGTTTTCGAGCCGAAGAAGCGATACGAGCGAATATTGGTTTCCATACCGTTGTTCTTCTGGGAAATAATTCGAATATTCACTGGCTCGCATTGTCTATCGCAAAGCGAGCGTGTAGGAACCGTTCAGCGCAGGCTGTCAGCGCCGACGGAGTGAAACGGTGCAAGAAGCGCTTCGCTCATTGTTCCCGAGATGTTGATGAGAGACTTAGAAGGATAAACGCCGGTCATAGTCTGACGGGCAAGGTGAAAGTTGGTAAATTCACTGAGGTGGTCGTTGTGTGGGTGAACCGGAAGATTTCACCATCAAGGGCTGGTGGTGGAACTCCCCAACCAGAATGCCATCATCAGCAGCGATATTCGGTCAGGTGTGGTGGGGGATGTGTACCGCACCAAACAAGCCCTGCACAATATGATATTAGGATTCCATTCGTCCGACTTAATCGATCATATATCCTTGATATTTATACACAAAGTACCCAGGCGGCCAGGCTGCAAGAAATAAGAATGTTACCTATTCAGAGTGTCTTTCCCATTGCAAGATCCCACAGCCTTGTTTCCCGTACCAAGACCTGTAGTGGTCCATACCATTGCGGCTATGCGCACCATCATCCTCATTCAGAGTTCAGCAGCATCTGCTGAAAGGCTGGAAGAATAATCTCGAAACATGATAGGGCTTAACCTCGATTCTCCAACCTTTCGGCCTCATTGATGTCTGGCATCCATCCTGTAGGCCTTTCTGCTCCCCTCACAACGAGCCCGTACAAGGACTTCTCGACCTTCTCCACACATGTTTGCATCACTCCCATCTTCTTTCGAACCTGGTTCTCGAGCCACGACTTCCTCGGAACATCTAGTGCCTCTAGAGCGACTCGGAGCTGTCGGAGGTCCGAGAGGACATTCCCTTCCTGCTCATTATCTCCGACATCATCTCCGGCACCATCGTCTACATCCATCCGATCGGAATGCTGCAGCGTGTTCTTGCTAGTCGATCGTCGAGGTTTTGATCGGGCTGGAAGTTTTCCTGTCGATGCCATTGCCGTAATACAGAATCTCATCAATTCGCCGACCATATCGAATATGCCCAGGATGTAGTCGTCGACGGTTAATGTGATCTTGTTTGCCCCTTCGACCAAGGAGTTGAGGCTGGACACCGCCGTTTCATAAGGGATCAAAGCTTGGTTCTCGAGATAGTATTGGAAGGATAATGCCTCCATAAACTCCTGATGGCCTCCTGATATATTTGATTGATATCGATAGGCATTGAGTCCTTGGAGGTCTGAACAGATACCATTGTATTGGGCCTTGATATTGTCCAGGTGCGGGTCAATGGTCTTCTTGATTGGGGGAGAGATCGGTTGGTCCAATTCCCGTGTTCTTCAATCGTCAGACTGTATCTCAAACGGAGAGATAAAGACTGCCGCTGTAGAGGCATACCTTTGTAATGAGAATATACTAAGTTCAGTGTCAGCGCCTGTACCAGGGCTTAGAGAAAGGCAACATCTTACATCTTCTTACTCGCTGCAGTAACATCTCTGGAAGCTTTAATCACTCGTTCTCGGCGCGCATGGTGCTCGTCTAGTTCGACTCTGAATGTCTCGAACATGGACTGGAATGGGCCGTCAGATGTTGAATCCATGCCGGCTTCGTCACGCGATCGCTTGTTCGACATGGAAAGTGCCTGAAACAATTTGCTTTACTGAAGGATGTAGAAATGAGAAACCCGGGATTTAATTGATCGTAAACGCTCCGAGATGAAATGAATCTGTTGGAGAAACCGAATCAAGCTCACGAGGAACTGATGTATTCACGTGTGGCGCTCGATAGAGAGCTGGAGTGCCACCTCAGGTGGTTCAACAGTATGGCCTGGAGCCGATTTTCTCCCAAACACCTGACCACGGTTGCAATTGTTGAATTCAATGCTGATAGTATGAACAGTACCTTCGAGAGATGGCCGACCTCAAACGAAACAATTCCAGACAAGGAGGTGGATACGATACGGGAGGCCTCAGGCAGCCTTGACCTTATTTCAACGTCAACAGAACTCGGTTCTTTTTCTATTATTTCTTTCGAGTATCGACATCTTTGGGTGGGAATACTGTATATCGACACCTATATAAGCGGTGTAGAATCATTCATCCGAAGGATAAGTAGCATCTAGCTGCAAGATCCAGCCACTGGGCTTGCAGTGTCTCTGTGGAACTAACCCTCTGGTATGGCACAATGAAGCCTTGGGTTGTTTAAGTCACCTTCCTTTGTCTCAGTCCCTCCAGCTTTCAAGATGTTCATGCATTGCTGTTAAGATTATGCAAGGAGAGTGGAATGGCGCCTGGAATGTTTGAAAGCGTTGTTGCCGCTCGACAATATGCTCAATCAATCGGAATCACCAAGGACTTTGCTCATGAGAGAATCTCTGAGGCTCGATATCTCCCGTCTCCCTCGGAACGCGAACTTCAAATGCCAATTAATGGGCCCACATTCGACGAGCTATGCAGCAATGGTACCCTCAAGGAACGCATATCCTGGGACAAAGACTCCCTTGCAATGTTCAGAGACTCGATTCATCAACCAGATCAACCCAGCGAAATGATCCTTTCGCGACCTCAGCACAGCATCTTTCAGCAATTGATGTTTGAGTTGCCCTTACTAACAACCGACAATGACCATGATATGCTATGTTTTTCCAGAAAAACGGATCCGGCCTTCTCGGAACTCGATTACCCACGGCGACCGAAGGATGACTGCCAGGATATGCCTGAAGACATCGATCCGGAGTCCAAGGCGAAGCAGACGGTTTCGAAGATTATGAATGAGAAGTTGGTGGTCGACAAAACTGATTTTCTTGCATTGAGAACATATGTCAGCAAGGAGCCCTGGAGGCCAAATGAGGAACCTTTCGATGTCCAGCGATCAACCATGGTAAGAGGGAATCAAGGTTAATTCAATGACCAGCTAACATGTGGTTAAAAGGGATTGAAAAGCCCTCTAACTCCGCCACTCTTGCCGCTCAGTCGATCCCCTTCGCCATATGTACCGTCATCTCCTGCACGCGATGTCCCCATTCCGTCTGAGCATAGCACCAATTCTGCGGCAGAAGATGCGCGAATGATTGAGGAGCAGATTCTGCTGAACGACACGATCCTTCCAATGACGCCTGAGAATCAATTTCTCAAGTTCAAAGCCTCGAAGGCAAATGATGGACCTGAAGAGCTGGACTGTGATCCATCATCTTTCGGGCTCTTAAGCTCTCCGGCTGCGAAAAGAACGAGAAACGACTTATTGATGGAAGTACCTCTGACTCCTGGATTCTCCTCAGAACGATCACCAAAGAGACTCAAACAGATCACTCTTGCAGACGTCGTTCCTAACCCAGATTTGAAGTTGCCGTCAGCAGCGATAAGTCCTATGGTCGCTTCTGACGAATCACCATTTGAAGCAATTCTGAACGAGCAATTTCAATCCATAGCCGACGATGCGAAAAGGATGACTGAAAATGAGCGGCTTATCGAAGCCGATTCGACGAATAGGATGTCCGTTCCCATAGTTCACGATGGGAAGCACTGTGCCCCTTGGGAGGAGTACGGCCTGCGCAGTTGCAGAACAGGCGAAGCTTCCGAGCTTGCTGCACAATCGAAGCTGCTCAAAAGCATCCAAAAACAAGCTCCTGAGGTGTTGAATCCTTGGCACGGTGCACATCTCACGGAGACAAGGCTGAAATGGATACCATTTCTAGGCAGAGCCTCAAAAGTGACAATCGACGAGGGAATCACTAGCAAAGTGAATATTGAGAACTACTTGCGACAGCTAACGCTTGGTTCTGCCTGTACGAGCGAAGAGTGTACCTGGAAACCAGAAGTGCCAAGTTTGCTTGCAATGAGCTGGGGAGATGAAAACGTCTTGGATCGTTGCCAATGGGCTGCAGAAGATGACATCAATTGTCTGACATCGCAACGTAAAGTGGAACTTGATGGACGCCATCAGGACCATGACAGCAGGAAAGGTATCGACAATGTCGGAAAGTCTGCTACGGGAACGGATCGTCGGAACTCCGGGATTCGAAATTCTCAAAAGAACATGAAAACTACGATACACTCGATGTCTACGAGAAACTCCGCCAATAATTATTTCCAGTCACTTGGGGTCTCCATCCCGATCTCTGCAGCTGAAGTAGAAGCTCAAAGTTCGCCGAAAACGCGTGGTGGCGATGCGTGGCCACTGGGTTTTCAAGAGGATGAAAACAGAGCGTTTCATGGGGATAGCGAGCTGGGTTATCAGTCACTGCACGATCCCCCTACTCCTTCGGAGCCTCGCGCTGTCATCGTTTCATCAATCCTCTTGTCAAAGCGAGGCCTAGTTCGTTCGATCCGAACCCTTTATCCGTCTCTGGTCATGGTCCAGCGCGATTGGTCCTCACACTTGACCTTGCTTGACCGCGACCTTCTCTCCTCATCGTCACCAGTTCGGCTCTCCGACGAAGCCGACATAATCTATGGTGCAAATAGAGCCGTGATTCTATCCACTGTGCTTGAGATCAGTCAACGAGCGTTGCCCGGCGCCGAGCTTACTAGCCGGGAATCTGGCATCCATGGTCGGATCTCAAGAGTAGCTACCCGATATGCCGAAGGTGAGCTTGTGGTTCTAGTGCATGAGACGATCCACACTCGGTCGACCAACGAGCCCCAGGAGCTGGTTCGGTTGCGGAAATGGGCAGTGCAAGAGCAGAGAGGCATTGGTACTCGGATTTCCATTGCCTGGATCTGCGGAAGCAATGATGACGATACCGCCAGAGCGATAATAGGCGAGGTAATCAAGACTAATGATGATTGTCGAAACATACCTATCCGGAAATTGGAAGAAGAATCAGAGGTAAGAGCAGCTTAATCTGTTATTGAATTTAGGAAGTACTTATCGCACACCAGGGAGAACTCGTCCTTCGTCGTGCCGGAATCAACGCCCTTGCCGCTCTCTCCATCCTGAACATCCTACAAGAACGCGATACGACATGCGCGTCGGACGACATTGCTCTCGACACACTAGCACGAATGGGCCATCACGAACGCCTACGTGTCTTCGGTCACCTCGTCGGCGCCCAGGCACTAGACAAACTGAGACTATATTTCGGATAAAAAGCAGACGTAGGACCACCCATATTCTAAACGCACAGGAAAATGACCGACCTTTCCAACCACATAAATCGTAGACTCCTAGAAACAAGTGCTCTAATCCGCGGACGACGCCGAAAACCTAAATCCCCGGAACCCTCCCCCCTAGCCCAGCATGCGCGTGGTACGAACACCCACCTACGGCCAACTTTTCCCACACCTTCCGCTGCGCGTTGTCGACGGACAAGCCGTTGTCCTGCCAGTCGACTCGGGAGCGCGACTTCGTCCCGCAGGTACAATAATCGTTGTGATGGTTGCTGAGGAAATTCGGTTCCGAGAGTAACTGTGGGTCGGACGAGTGGTCGTTCGCAGGAAGCGGTGTATGATTAGTCAGGAATGCTGCGTTCGATGGCCCTGGAGCGTGGTGGTGGGGGATATCGGGTGTGGTCGTGAGGGTTGGGAACGAGAGCCCGTGCTCCTCTTCGTCCAGAGGGTCGCTCTCCGTGTCGTAATGTACGCTGGAATTCTCGTCGTCAATGCCGTTGCTCTGATCGTCAGTTTCATACGAATCGTTATCATAATCGTCATCCGTGAGCTCGTCGTCGGTGCTGTCATCCGAGCTGACCAACATCCACCCATTGGGCGCAAATATTCCATTGCCCCATGTACCCAGATCGTCCTCCGGGTCGCTGATGTCAAAGCCGCGATGGGTCGCATCCCAATTATGCGCATAGTCGATGCGCCGGAGCGAACACCATTTGAGATGCTCCATATTACAGCGAAGGTACTGTAGAATGAACTCCCACTTCGTATCGTCAGACTTCGTATCGAATGGCTGTTTGTCGCGCTGCCTGAATTGATCCTCGTATGTCGGGGTGTAAGATGGCGTGTAGGATGGTGTGATGCCCGCTGATCCCTGCACCACTTCATCCAGCTGTTGGCGAGGCCTCATGAGCAGCACATCGCGGAGTCGAAGACCCTTCAGACGTGGATGTCGAGCCGCGAAGTCGCGAATCTCATGCGAGTGCAATTTCCAACTCTGGATCCCAAACGCGATGAGGTCGGGCCACGTTACATTATGAAATACTGACTCTAGGGCTATCGTGAGCGGCCTTGTCGAGGGAAACCCCAGATGTATGGCGCGCATCGCCGTCGCTGCGTGGAAGAAGTTCTTGAATAGTTTCGAAAGGTGCTCGATCTTGGCATCCAAATCCAATGGGAAATGCACGGGTTGTCCGTTCGGCACATCGGGAGTCGAAGTGACGTCGGTTGCGTCGAAGTGCAATTCAAGACTGGTCAGTCGACTCAGTAACTGCCCAAGATCTTCGGGGACGCTCATGTTGGTCGGGTCTTCGCCAACATATTGAGACAGAGAGATGGCACTTTGCGGACTCAGCATCGGACTGCTCAGTGTTGAACACGGGTTCTTTGTTGCGATCAGAGCCGCGCCAATGGTCTGCGTTGAGTGCGAGCAGGCTTCTGCCCAACGTAGACCGATGTTCAATTGGGGATGCGCAGTCTGTCCATGGATGCCGTTGAGCCCATTGGGCGGTCCGTTGATTCCTAAAGGTGGCCCGTTTTGAGCACTCCGGAGTCGAGCCATGAGGTTCCGATCGACCTGATCCTGAACGCGCAATATTTGGATCTGCTGCAGGCTCCTAAAGTTATCCATTGCCGTACGAAGCACATACTCGTCTCGTCTGGAGTCAATGATGTTCCGTTGCTCCTTTAGTCTCGTCAAAAACGGTTCGGTTGCGATGTCACCTAGATCAAAGACGTTCCCTGCGCCATCCACTTGGGTTGCGAGGGATGAGCGCGATAATTCAGAGCTTGGGTTGGAAGAATCTAACAGAGAACATTTAGTCTCATGGTTGTGATAATCGCATTATCTGCGTCAGGGAAAGTGAATGCATTACACACCGAATACATAGAAGTATGGGACCATATAACTGAACTTGATGACATGTTTGGCGACATTAGGGCTCCGCGCAATGGCTTCCAGGCGATTGAAACCCGCTACGGTGAACCTGGTCGTCACACGGGCATACTGACGGACCGCACCTAGTTCGGAGAAGCGCCTACAAGTGAGCCGAAATGCAGCTAATGTAGTAAGCGCATCGGGCTCCCGTGGCGGCGGGTGACTGAACGACTCCTGCGACAGGTATGCTCGCTTATCGAGCTCGATAAGCCGGGGGCGGTCTGATGCAAGAAAGTCCAAGATGTGGTCCAAAAGCTCCGTCGACAGCCGTAGGACGGGCGCTGGATCGTCATGGTTATCCAGAGCTTCGAGAGCGCGATCCTTCATATTGAATCAAGTGTAGGTCAATCAAGTCCAGACCATGGATCCAGGGATATCACCAGGAGTTGGAGATATTCTGAAGCGAGTGACTGGGAGAGGACCAAAATCGGAGGAAATAGGCAATCCAGCGAGGAAGCAAACTCGAGGTCCGAATCGAATCTTTCGTTGCGGGGAAGAAAACCGTCACGATGATCGAGTTCCGCGGAAGGGTTGTAATAATCGATACTCGAGATCAGTCGGAAAGCCCGTGGAACCGCCGCGCAAACAGCGCTGATGCCAATGTTGTACAAAATCTCGGTAGGGCACAAACCATGCTATGTGGCATAGCGACCTGACACTGTCGGAATCACTGTCATCTCAAGACACTGAAACAAAATCGCACAGTCCGGGCCCGATGCTGCTGGTGGGACCAAAAGATTCTCGTCAGCGGCTGGATCAGTGCAGACACCAGATTCGAAGGTTGGAAACAAGGCAAATCTTACAAAGAAGCTAGCCTCCCGAACATGTCATACTTTCAGGTGGACATTCGCAACGTGGAAGCTCCGTTGCCAGGATCCCCTTAGGCACAGGAGGCACAGCTATGTGTATGGGCAACAACGGAGGGCGAGAATCGGGGCAATCAGACAGACGACACGTGTTGGTGGCGTTCCCAATGGCCCAGCGTCGCAAACGGACATTAAACTCCTGGCCTTCTCAGTTGCTCGAGAAAATGGACAAGAAAGCAAGGTCAAGTGGGAGAGGGTCGAGAAGAGGGGAAGATGGCTCCCGTGCGAACTGATGCTAGGCACGGAGAGGGGATAAAGAGGTGTTGAGATTCGATTTGCAGGCCTTTCGCGTGCCAATCAGGACAATGCCTCTAATCACATGATTGTTCCCGTATGCGTGTATGAGCGGGAGGGCCTGGCCGTTCCGCAAGAGCCACTGGACAAAGAGTCTTGGATGAATTTGAGTGGTGCAGTACATCAACGTACAGACAGGGGTTTCATCCAACGGGGAACAGCCGGTGGATGGGCCGAGAGGGATAGTGTGATGTCGTCGTGCCAGCGCCGGGTTGCTGCTAGACCGGTTAGAGATGCATCGATCCGCTAGAATGGACAGCGATGAGCGAACGAGAGGATTTCACGGGCCATTGCCTCTGGAGGGCGCAAAAGGATGGGAATGCGAGGAGTTGATGACGAATTTGTTGAAGAAGAAACATGCCCTCGACCCCTCAGTCCCCTGCAAGACCGTAACTGTATGGCGGGGATCGTCGCCCGAGATGGGCCACGCGGGTTGATCGACTGACCTTAATCCATCCTCTTAATTCCGATGCCAGCCATTTGTGAGCGATTTGACCGCCGTTATCGTCCTCCATCTTCACTCCATCCCACCACCTGCGAGGGGATATTGGCCGTTGCTTGCTTTTTAGCATCCACGAATGGTGGTGGCCGAAACCGCGAATTCCAGCTCTTGACCTCTCCGATCCCGTCGCCCCAAGCCGCGAAGGATATATTTTTCGGAAAGCAGTGCAGCAGCACGTCATGCACTTCCACCCAAACTTGCAGATACTATTGCTCAGAACTAACGGGTTGGCTGCATATGCCAGTCTGATTCCCGTGGTGCCATCGTCTCTCTCGATTTCCAGGTGAGCCGTCCCAAGTGAGCCGTCCCAGGTAATCATTCTTCATTCTTGAGAGACGGTGAGCGGTCGCCGAATGGGCCGGCGGCGAGCATTTTGCTGCTCCCTGGCTGCACCGCTTCCGTGGCAGCTTCTTCTCCAATCGTGAGAGTTGGCTAAGGATGCTTTGGTGGACTGGGGTCGCCTTGGGCGGCATGGTCGATTGTAGATTGGGTGCTGATTGGCTATAAAGATGCGCATCCGCTGATAGTCCGATGATGAGAGATCGATGTGTCGGATGGAGGACAATGGCAATCTCATCAATTACATGGCTCCACGAGAACTATTGGAGATTTGCAGGAATCGTTGTGCTGGTGACTGACGGGTGTGAAACGTGACAAGTTTGACATCTAATCGGATACGTAAACAGCTTCAACTTGTCACTGGTGGTTGCACAGTACCGTATTCGGTGCTGTATTATTAAATAATAGGTCATTTAGGTGCTGTATCAAGTCCCCTCTATAAGGAATGGTCTGGTCTGGTCGGCCGAACTCGCTTATTGCGGCCTTGTCGCCCGAGGAAGTGGTAATTGTTGCCTTAGACTGCATTTCCTGCATTCCCATGCTTCCCCGATGCTTTGATTCCCAGCTGTTGAGCGTCGGCACATCCTTCAGTTCCATCCAGAACATCCTCCTGCGAGGCTAAGGATGTAGGTACTCAACCAAAGTACCACCATGCAACTTCGTGTACGCTTATGTCCCGACTCCACAGTGAAACGAGAACTCTCGAATGCCTCGGCCGCCCCCATTCAACAGTCCATCCCAGCCAGATGACATACCGCATTGCTCCTCTTGCTCGCTCTGTTGGGAAAGATACACCATGCCACCACCTATTTCGGCAACTCAGCATCGTATCTAGTGGAATGACCGATCAATTGTGTGCGTTCCCATCCCAGCTACTGTAGGCTATACCTTGCTCCTCCCCCTCGTCGCCCTCTCCTTTCGTATCTCGGTGCTACTCAGCTTCCCCTCAAAGCTCGCCCGCATATCTCTCCCGCTCGCATCCTTATGTCGCCCATCATCTTCAACCTCCCCCGAGTCCAACACATCCACCTCGAGCACCTCCATGTCCGCCCACCCCTTCTCCCGTCGTTTCTGGTTGACGGCCGCACCTCCCGACCGCGTCTCGGCAGAGATCACCAGCACGCTCACGCCCGGCTCGGTGATTGTGGGACCGAAAGGATCGCCGATCTCCACGAGTTTCAAGGTGATGTCTCCAGCGGGTTGGGCTGCGTGGGTTGGGGCGACGAGAGTGACGTTCCATGCGTGGCCGTTCGGTCCGGGTTGATTGATATGTTGGACGTGTAAATCGCTGGGCGACTCCGATAAGAGCGATGCTGGTGATGTCGGCCGATAGTCCATGATGCCGATGAGGAACCGTTCCACCGCGACCCGTCGGGCATCCCAGCTCTGTAATAGCTCTGCGTACTTCTTGTTCGCCAGCAGCGCATCATTAGTGATGCCGATCGTAACGCTCCTCTCGGTCTGTTGATCGGTATCGAGCTCGTCGACCATGAACGCGGTCATGGTCAGTAGAAGCTTGTGTCCGATATGAATATGATCGAATGTTCCCCCAACAACGGACGCATAGTGCTTCCGTCGTTCGCCCAACCCAACTCTTGGAGCCTCCGCTTCACCCGTGGATGCAACTTGTACTATCCCCCCCCCAACTCTTCTCACGGCAAATCTGGAGAGCTCCCTCCTCTTCTCAACAAACCGGCGCAATATCGTCTCTCCATCCTCGCCATCAACTCCCCAAACCACTTCCCACCGCCTTCCACTGCGCGCCAGAGTCTCCAACTCCACCACTACCCCAACCTCCCCAAACCACCCACCCTGATCCCTCGGCCCCGTTCGTCTCGGCTCCGCAACCAGCAATATCCGCACATCCACTCCCCCCTGCCCCTCCCCATCGCCATCCACATCCGGATTGATATCCACCCCTTCCTGTGCCGCAGCCACCACGATCAGCTTGTAGAGCCCCGCCACCGCATCCTGCGTCTGCCGATACAGCACCGAGCGTGGCGTCCGCGACGCGCCGTAGAGGAAGGGGAGGGGTAGCGCGATGTCGAGAGTGGAGGTGCGGGATGGGGAGTTGACAGAGCGGAGGACTGATTTGAGGGACGTCTCGTAGGTGGCGCGGAGAGACTGGAAACTTGGTGGTTGAGGGGGAGGGGGGAGGAGGAGTATGGAGTCGCGTGCGGGGAAGGCTGGGGCCATTGGATTGTGGTGGGGACCGCTTCACGATTTCGGGTTGATTTAAATCGTGAGGTCGACTTGCGTGCCCTCTTTTACGTTTAGGCGAGGACTATGGCTGTTGAATAACCACAATCAAGATATTCTGTTCTTTGTTTACACAGTACAAACTGAAGACCGAAAGATTGGCTGGATCCTCGGCCCGTTCACATCACCCCGCGGATTGGGGGAGCCGGGAGACTCCTTGGGATGACTAAGAACCTCTTCTGTCTCTCCGAACACTACTTCATGATATCTATTTCATGATATCTACTAACTAGTATATATCGATAATTAATTCAATTAGTAATTGGTCGATGACGTTTGACACGGGCTAATATGATATGGTGAGAATGCGATGTTCATTTAAGGTTTCAAGTCTAAGAGTACGGCTAAACTTCAGTAGAGCTTCTGGCATTGACATATACTATCTGAGAGAGGTAGAGACTGAACGCGTTTTTAAGAGAAGGATATTCAAGTCATTATTTCCCCTCCGTTCTTCAACATGTCCAAACTCTCTCCCGCCCTTCGGACATTGATCAACGCGCCCCATGCCCGACCAAACATCATCCCCGCCCCGTCCCATATCCGCTCCGTTTACGAAGACATTGCGCGCGATGCGGCGCGAAAAAACGTGGGTCGGCCATCGTGGCTGGCGCTTGCAGTGAGTCTCCGTGTTTCAATATATGCAGTTCCGCATGTGGTTGGGCTGTTGGGGCTAAGAGGGGCTGCGCGATGGTAGACCGCGGCGACCATGACGATGAACTCCCCTGAGAGTTTGACCGCACTGTTCGAAGTGGCGACGGAGCAGTCGCCGAGCTCCGTAAAGGATAAAGTCAACACCGCGGAGTTCATGCGGGAAGTCGGTCTTAAATGCATATCCTTCAATGGAGTAAGTCTCCTCATACTGTCGATTAATCGACGCGGTGGACGCATTTAAAGGACGTTCTCTAACCGAGTCCTAGATTCCACGGACAATTAACTTACTAAACTACTTCCACGACTTCCTCCCGGACCAAATCTTATCTCAAATGACCACGTCGTCTTCCCGCACCCCAACGTCTTCCAACATCGAGCAGATTCGCGCGCGAGGCCTTGCCCTCTGGTCCAGCATCTACGCCGAGCTCGACAAGAGGCTCCTCGACAAGCTTGCTGCCTCCCATCCGGACCTCCCCGTCCACATCATCAACAGCCACTACGGAGCCCTGCTGAACGACCCGCCCTTGGAAGGTAGAGCCGGCCTCGGGCGCGTGGGACGAATGGCCACGTCCATCGTTGCAATTGCGGCATTGAGAGCACAGGGAGGAGTGGCGCCGCAGGTGATTAGCCACCTGTTTGGACTTCGGAAAGGGTGGGTTGATGGGACGTGGAAGGGTGACTTGCAGTTAGCGGGGGAAGGGGATAAAGCGGAGGCAGAGAGGCGGACGAAAGGGGTCGAGTGGCTGGCGAGTGATGAGGGCAATATCTGGGTGTTGGATCGCGTGGATCAAGTCGTGAAGGCGATTCGAGATACCCCAAGTGGTAGTCAACCGCGGCCACGTTTGTGAAACCATCGATTTATGCACAAGCCATCTAAACATCTAGTTATACTTCTAATTTGCTAGACGCTCCAAGTAGCAACAGGGAGCGCAAGTGAGCTCCCAAGCGTTGGTATTGCTACGCGTTTCGCGATGATCAACACCATTTTACACGTGTCACAGGCTATGGATGTTTGCGCTTTGGAAATACGCGTATTGACGGATGTATTTGGGAACTTCTTAATGAATAGAATATTGCAATGAGCTTGGAAGGTCGAACTGGGCAGTCTCAAAGGTTGGTCTATGACAAGGATCTGGCCAATCACAGCGCGCGATTTTGAACTCCCATCAAAGTCGTCACTCCAACCCGCAGCTTGAATTATTTCCCTTCACATACTGCTTCACTTCCAATACCCTTATTACAACAAATAAGATTTCCGTCGCTGCGAAAAGTCAACCGAATAATCCCTCCGGGTTGAAACCATGGCCGACGTCGACGTCCTCATCAAAACATCCGCGAAGCGTACCCGCGAACTCTTCGCCTCAGACTTCGCATCCACCTCCCAACTCGCCTCCTCCCTTCCCACCCCCTACTCCGTCGCTCCCATCATCCCTAGCGCACAAGAGCAAGCCGACAAGCTCTCCATCACCTCGAGAATACGGTCCGAATATGCCAATGCGAAAGAACTCCCTCCCGCGCTCGCCGCGAAGCAAGCCAGCGCTGCATCAGTCCGAAGAAAGAAGCCGAAGACGCAGGCTGGCGAGGGCGTGCCGTCGGACCCCAAAATGGCGCAGATGATCGAGGGGATTACGGAGCGGGACG
This sequence comes from Eremomyces bilateralis CBS 781.70, assembly GCF_010015585.1. Classification (NCBI taxonomy): domain Eukaryota; kingdom Fungi; phylum Ascomycota; class Dothideomycetes; order Eremomycetales; family Eremomycetaceae; genus Eremomyces; species Eremomyces bilateralis. Next base: position 1,420,074 of record NW_022985067.1, read on the forward strand.
AGAAGGTATCGGGGAGCGCGTCGAACGCGTTGATAGTGAGGCAAGGCGGCAACCGACCGAATATCGCGGGTGGTTTACCGACCCGGGACGCGCCGTCGTCGAGCTTGATTCGGCGGGAGAATATCCGTCAACCGAAACCGGAGTGGCATGCGCCGTGGAAGCTAAAGCGCGTGGTGTCGGGGCATCTGGGATGGGTGCGGGCGCTGGCGGTGGAGCCGGGCAACAAGTGGTTCTGTTCGGGGGCGGGGGATCGGACGATCAAGTTATGGGATCTGGCGAGCGGGACGCTGAAGCTCACGTTGACGGGGCATATTTCGACGGTGCGCGGGCTGGCGGTATCGCCGAGACATCCGTATCTGTTCTCGTGCGGAGAGGACAAGAAGGTGCTGAACTGGGACCTGGAGACGAATAAGGTGATCCGCCACTTCCACGGGCATCTCAGCGGCGTCTATACCCTCGCGCTCCATCCGACCCTCGACGTTCTCATCACCGGCGGACGAGATGGCGTGGCACGAGTATGGGACATGCGCAGCCGCTCGAACATCCACGTGCTCTCCGGCCACAAGGGCACGGTCTCCAACATCCAAGCGCAAGAAGCCGACCCCCAGATCATCACCTCTTCGCTCGACTCGACCGTCCGCCTCTGGGATCTCGCGGCTGGGAAAACCATGGGCGTCCTGACGCACCACAAGAAAGGTGTGCGCGCCCTTACCACGCACCCCGAGGAATTCACCTTCGCCAGCGCCAGCACCGGCAGCATCAAGCAGTGGAAGTGTCCCGAGGGCGCGTTCATGCAGAACTTTGAGGCGCCAAACTGCGTCATCAATACGCTGGCCGTCAACCAGGACAACGTGATGGTCGCGGGCGGCGACGACGGGTCCATGTCGTTCTTCGATTGGAAGACGGGCCATCGGTTTCAGTCTGAGGACAGCATCGCGCAGCCGGGATCGTTGGCGGCGGAGGCGGGGATCATGTGCGCGACGTTCGACCGGACGGGGGCGCGGTTGATTACGGGTGAGGCGGATAAGACGATTAAAGTGTGGGCGCCCGATACGACGGCGACGGAGGAGACGCATCCGATGGACTGGACGCCGACGTTGGGGAGGCAGAAGTTCTGATTCCATCATGGGCTTTCGGGCAGACGAATTCATATTTGGCAAAATCGGCGTCGCAGGAACAGCGCTTCGGGTATATTTGGGGCTCAGGATTGATGAACTGTATACAACTAGCCCATCCAACATCCAACAATAGGCCAAGGGGCTTATTCACTTGTACACTAAGATACCCGATTCTGAAACAATCCACCACCATCCAGATTTAAAAACCAAACCCCCTCACCTCCTCATCGTTATGCAACGCCAACTTAATCTCCTCATCCCCCACCCCCAACCGTATCCTTCCCACCCTCTCCCCCCGCTTCGCCTCCAAACCCACGATCCCCGCCTCCAACAACTCGTTCGCGGCGTACTTTATCCCATGCATCCGCGCCGCCTTCCCATTCCTATCCGGCTTCTCCAGCTGCCGCGGCCGCCCCCCTCGCTTCCAGTTCGGCCCCTCGTCGTCCGGCTCGAACCGCTCCTCCGCCAACAAATACTTGTCGACGGGCGCCACTTGGTTCATGAGCCCGAGATTGCGCGCTTCGTCGAGCACGTCGCCGAGCACGGCTTCGTTGATCCCCGTCCGCCGAATGCGCGCCAGCAGCGCGGCGAGGAACACCTTCGCGGCGAGGGGCAGCGAGCGGAGGTATTGTTGCAGCGGACTGCTGGTGGCTTCGCTGATGGCTTGCTTGATCGTCGCGATGGTGACAATCGCCGTTTTCGTCGCTGCCGCGGTGTGTTTCTTCAATGGCGAGCCACCTACGGCGCTGCCGTTCGTCTCCCTGCCTCGTTTCCGGCCCGTCTTACTGGGTGTATCCGGCGCTTCGGAGTCGTCCTCCTGCACCCGCGCCAGCTGCTCTGCCTCTGCGAGCTCGACCGCCCGCCGGCAGATATCCAGCGCCCGTCGCGCGTCGCCGCTCACCGCCGCGACCTTCCGCGACGCGAACTGGATGGCGTCCGGGTGCACGATCTTCCCCGGGACGTTCGCGAGGCGCGACTCGACGATCTGCATGAGCTGATCGTGGGTGTACCCCTTGAAGGTGATCCGATGCAGGCCGAGGCGGCTGCTGATCTTGTTACTTAGGGTCCGCTCCGGAAGGTCCATCGTGTTGGCGACGGCGAGGACGATGAGCCGGCTGTGGCGTAGGCCGGGCCAGTTAAAGAAATTGTACATGACGCTCTGGTTCTTCGTGACGAGTTGGTCGAGCTCGTCCATGAGCACGACGCACGGGACGCGTCGCGGGCTGGGACTGCTGAATTCTCGCTCGAGCAGCTCCAACGCATGAGACGGGCTGACTCGGTCGCCTCGCAGCGCCTCCCAGAGAAGCGCATACGATTGGTGCGGATCGGTCACTTTCATACCGTTGATCTCCACGAATATGAAGTCGTCGAGCTCCTCGGCGAGCACCGACGCATTGAGTTGGGCGACCACTTCCCGAACCGTCGCCGTCTTTCCGGTGCCCGGCGTTCCGGCGATGTAGATGCAGGACCCGGTGCCTTCAGTGATGGCTTTCTCGAGATGGGTGTACACTTCGGCGAATTCCTCTTCGCGGCAGGGGAGGGAGGCGGGGACGGAGGAGACGTGCAGTTGGTTGCGGGCGAGTTGGAAGGGGGAGGAGAGGACGTGGGGGGAGAGGACGCGGGTTCCCAAGGGAGTGAATTCAAGGGGTCGCTTGATGACGATTCGCTTGGATCCGGGGGTGAATAGTTTGCGAGGTGTCAGTTCCTTCTTTCTGGAGCCTGGCGTGCTGAGATCCGTGTTCTTCTTCCTCCTCTTAGGGGTTCGAGGATCGTGGTCATCTCCATCGTGATCCACAACGAATTCGTCGAGATCGTGCTCTGCTTTTCCTTTGCCCCTTGTACGGGTCGCCTTGGTCTGGCTCTGAATTACGTGGATTAGGTCGCCGATATCTGTTGCACCCTTGTAGATATCTTCCCATACGAACTCTTCCGTGTATGTCGCTGTCCGAGTGTTGCACCCTCGACGACAGACGAACACTTTGCCGTATTCTTTCGCATTTCGTGGGATTTTGCCAGTAGGATATCGCTTATCGTATGCGCTTTTCGACAGGACGGTAGCTTTGCCATTGATCGTACTGAGAGGATTGTCGTCCCATGACGGAGTGAGGTAGATTTCATTCTGGACCTTGTTAGATTGCCTCGACCGCTGGAGAGGGATACTGCTTACCTCGAGCGCATCCGTCCTTCTCTTCAATTTATTCCTTATCTCCTTCGGCGTGGAAAACCACATGAAATTTGCCATCTTCTCGTCCTCCTCTTCATCATAATGGAGGTCGCAAATGAGCCCAACCCACGCCTCGTTCCCCTCGGCTTTCAGCAACACCATATCGCCCACGAAGCACTCAAACTGGCCCATCCGCGCTCCGATGATTTCCGGTCCATCATCGATCGCCGAATGCTTTCGCTTCCGCGGGTTGTCCCGCTTGTCATCATCATCCTTCGACTCGCCGTATATCCATTCCCAGGGGTAGTCTTCGACGCCCAACTCATCGTCAGAATCTTCGCGGACGACACTCCCGCCCTGCAGGAATTGCTTGACCTTTTCGATCTTGCTCCGTTTTGGTTTTGGTGCCATTTTTGATGGTGTGGTGGCTTTGGAAGTGGGTAACGTAGGCTGCAATTAACACTATTGTTGAAAATTTCCGGATGTCGTCAAGGAGAGCCGACGCGTTATTTGACGCGTTTCGGGGGATGACGCGAGCTCCCAAAGCGGAAGTCTAATTGAATTTCCACATCCCCCGCCTTTCCGATGCCATACGGAGTACACATAACACAATACACCTTCACCAAGCCTACTATACCGTCCTTACCGTACTGAGGTATGTAGGTACACTTTCTTGCAATCATATAGCAATCAAAATATTGCCTTAATGACCTACACTAGTCATCTATCAGCCAGCTAATCCAGCCCCCTCTCATCTCCAATGCCAACCCCCTCCTCCCTCTCCTCCCTTACTACCTCTCACGGCCTCATCTCCTCCTTCTCTACCTTCCTCACCATCGCCATCCACACCATCCTCTCCGCCCGTGCCGTCTACCCCCCCGCCTCCTTCCTCGCCGCCCGCGCCTACAACCACCCCGTCCGCCAGAACCGCCACCCGCGTGTCTGCGCCTGGATCACCGACGCCGTGCGCGCCGTCGAGGTGCAGCTGCGCACCGGCGACGTCGCCCGCGTGGTCGTCGTGCTGTTCGCGCCGCCGGGAAGTGGCAGGAGGCAGAGGGCGCTAGAGCGGTTCGTGTTTGATGTGGGGAGGTTGCCAGTTGTGTCGGCGGGGAAGGGAGATGCGGTGATTGTGCGGGAGGGAGAGGAGATGGGAGACGGGGAGGAGCGAGATGACGGGGCGGAGAGGCGGATGATGGCGGATCTGGAAGAGGAGTTCCGGGCGGTGATGGGGAGGTTGATGGGCTGCGGTCAGCGATTGGCGCCGATTCCTGAGGGGTGCACGTTTACGGTGGCGATGGAGTTGAAGACGGATGGGAAGGCGCCGGTTGGGCATCCGCAGGCGTGGATACCGGCGGAGGGGCCGCTGCAGGCGAGAAGAGAAGGGGAGGCGGGCGGTGGGGAGGATGGAAGGGTGGTGAGAGGGGGGGATTTGGAAGGGCAGAAGGTTACGGCGGTGAGAACGGTGGATGTGGGGGAGATGGCATTTGAGATGTGGATAGAGGAAGGGAAGGCGAAGTGGGACGACGGATAGGCACTCGACCAGGCCATCAGAGCAAGGGTCGATTCGGACAATGAACCAAGCAAAGGTGGGTAACAAGTTCCCATGCACCGGTTTTCTCGAACAGGATATCCTTCTTTTTATTAAGGTTGTCTGTTTTCTGTGGCATTGGCCAACAACTAAACGGTATATCAGATCTTCCGCCTCTACCGAAACACGGTATTATGAAAAATCCATGACCTCCTGCCGCGCCAAAGGGGACGTGCAATGCTCCAACCAGAACATATGACGGCGGGAACAGCCCGCGGGAACCGATCGCGGAGATATCTCGCGGCGCAGCGCTCAGGTGAAATCGGCGCAGTACGAGAACCCACGGAACTCCTCTTGCATGGCCTGGGTAAGGACTAGAGCAAACGAAGTCAGCACAGCGACCCTGTTCGCGGAACGGATGAAACATACCTGATTGCACCGGGGTCAACACCGGGGTCACGCTCGTGAACTCCTGATCGAAGTTCGATGTGTCCGTCGCCGACGAGATCTGCGGCATGAACGGCGCGGGGATGCGTTTCTGATACACATCGTCCCAGTTGATGTTGCGGAAGAACGCGTGGCTCATGATCTCCTGCGCGTCCGTGGGGCCGCTACCGAGCCGCAGCTCGGGCTCGCGCGTCAGCAGCTTCTGGAGGATCGAGACCGAGTCGCGCGGCATGTGGATCGGGTAGAGCGGCTCGTCGGCGAGGATGGCGTCGTAGATCTCGTCTTCGTCTTCGCCGCGGAAGGGGGATTGCTGGAGGAGCATTTGGTAGATGAGGACGCCGAAGGCCCACCAGTCGACGGCGCGGCCGTACTTCTTGTCGAGAAGAATCTATGCCGAAAAGATTAGCGAAATGGAGCGGAATAGAGTAGGAATAGAACTACATACTTCCGGAGCCATGAACTCAGGAGTACCGCAAAAGGTGCTCGTCGTCGAGCCGTACCACATATCCTCCTTGCAAAGACCGTAATCTGCAATCTTGATGTGCCCATCGAGTGTCAGCAGGATATTGTCCAGCTTCAAATCGCGGTAGATGACGCCATTTTCATGGAAGTACTTCAACGCCAGGCACACCTCCGCGGCGTAGAACTGCGCGCGCTTCGTGCCGAACTGGCCGCGCTGGATGTGCAGCATCAGATCGCCGCCGCTGATGTACTCCATGACGAAGTACACCCGCGTCTCCGTCTGGAAGCAGGCGTGCAGGTTCAGCAGGAAGGGGTGCTGCTCCTTGTTCGCGATGAGGAACACCCGCTTCTCCGACCGGATGCTCTCCACCTCGTCATTCTCGATGATGAACTCCTTCTTCAGCACCTTGATCGCGTACAGCTGCTTCGACGCCTTGGTTTCCGCGAGCATGACCTTGCCGAAGTTCCCCTTGCCCAGCACGGCCAGGAAGTTGAAGTGGTCCAACCCGATCCGTCGACCGTTGCCAGCCGTGTTGGCGGGGGGAGGACCTTTCTGTTCGTGTGGCTGGGGTGCCTGTCCGACAATCTGTTGGCCTGGTGGCTGTTGATGTTGTGGTGGCACCGGAACCTGCACCTGAACGGCCGGAACTTGGACTTGGGGCTGAGTGTAGGGTGCGCCTTTCGGTGGTGGCGTAGGTGCTCCCGTTTGTTGCGGCGGATACGGCGCCTGGGCACCATACCCGGAGACGTTGGCATATCGCGAGGGATCATAGGGTTGATGCTGAGATAGCTGCTGTTGTGGAGGCCGCGCCTGAGTGGGAGACTCGGGATATCCGGCATCCGATGGCTGTCCGTACTTCTGGTCCTGGCCTGACGCCGGCCCGAAATCGGTCGATGTTCGCCCGTATCCCGCGCCGCCGGCTGGAACGTTCGCTTTGCCAGCGAGTGCTGCCGTTGCCGCGGCCGCGGCAGATTGTGACCCCTGTCCCCGATGACCTGGTGGAGGTCGACCTTGGTCGGGTCCCGGCATACCGGGCTGAGCAGCGCTGTACGCAGCGGTAGCGGCGTCCACAGAATGTCCAGGAGCGCCATGGGGGGGAGGCCGTTGGCCTTGATCATAGCCCGCCTCCTTTCCATAAGAGTAGCGCTGATCAGGTTGAGGTCTATCAGTCGGCGGCCCATAACCTGCGGTTGCAGGAGGCGTTGGTCGTCCACCCGGACGCAAAGTACGGGAACTCATGGACGAGATGGACGCAGGTTGGCGTTTCTTTGCGTTCTTAATTTCGGCGAGGATTTGATTTGCGGCTTCCATCGACATGCCACAGAAGTCTGGGACGAAGTGTAAACATTGAACATGGCAGGTGAGGGAGCACTCTGGACGGGGAATTAGTGAACTGAAAATTTGAAATCGCGCAACAATAGCCATACCTGCGCATTTGCGCGACGCTTTCCTTCCCAGTGGAAGCATGTATCCACAGTGGCAACACCAGTTCGCTCCCATATTCGAGAAGCCCTCGAAACGGTGAGGAATGCGATGGTTGAGCTTCGCTTCATCCGGATCGGTCTCCGCGTTCGATTGCGTGATGCATTTCGTGACGACCTTTGGATAGCATTTCTTGTGGCAGGTGTATCTGCAATCGGAACATTGCATGCCGGCCGCGTACTTGAGGAAATCTCCACACAGCGCGCAGCGCATGATGTTGTAGAACTGCTGCTGCACAAACTTGTGGCCGTATTGTTCGTGAACATCCTCCTTTCGTTGACGAATCGCACCCTTTCGGCCCAGACCGACGTCGAATGGTCGCTTGTCGTTCGCGGTTTTGGCTAGGCGTCGTCAACATATTGTTCCACCAAACAGATTTGAATGTAAACATACCAAAGCCAATTGTGAGCTTAATACGACCCACAGGCTCAAGTGCGAACCAGGTATCGATGAAGATCGGACCGGTCTGAGGCATGCCTCCATGAGGGTTCACAGGTTGAGCTGCGGATGGTCCTCCATGACCGCCTTGGGTCGGCGGTGGGTTAAATTGTAGATCGGGCTGAATTTGCCCTTGCCCTCCGGTGCCCATTCGATCGGCAGAGACCCATCCAGATTGATTGAATTCCGCCTCGATCTTCTTTCGGCGCATCTCCTCAGCGATGTCGGCAATCCGAACCCATAACATTCCTATAGGCATGGGATGGTCGCTGCTTCGGTCATATACTGTCAATTCGATCTCATTCGCCTTGTCAATGTCGAACTCATGTGCTTCGTCGGTCCATCTATCGGTCCTGGTGGCTCTGGAGCGGCCCTTTATCACGTCTTCGACTTTGATGATCACGAATGTGTCGGGTCCTCGGCTGAAACGGCCCGATGCCGCATGGTCAACATCAGCAACAGCATGAATCCGAATGCTGAGGTGCCCCGTCAAGGGTTTGCGGGCTCCAGTAACGTTCAAGCTTTCGTCTGAGGAGGCATGCACGGTTAGCAATCTACAACGAAGTGCGCGGAGTTCCGTCTGCCTTACCATCTCCTCCATCCGCCCCTTCGATATCAACATGTAGGTCTTCATATCTCTTCAGTGCCTGCTTGAGTAGCTGGATCTTTTGGTTGCTCTCCACTCTCCTGGCTTCGGCATCGCTTTTGCTCTTCCGATCCCCTTCAATCTGATAGAGCCGGACCATCTTCTCGATCCCATCTTTGTATTGCTTCTCCACGCTAAGTTTGAACTCTAGCTGCGATAGCATGAGCTGGATGCGGGGGCCAAGGTGAGGGGTATCGTATTTGATCAGATCTAGATAAAAAGTGTTGCGTCAGCTTCTGGGCGATCGGTAATCCGCCGGCGACAAACATACCGAGTTTGCTATAATTCGGCCGAGCCTTCGGCGTCCCCGTCGCCGGACCGGGGCGAGAATAGGGAGCAGATGGCGGCATAAGTACGTCCCCTCCGCTCAGTTGACTATAGTCGCCCGGTGCATCCCCATACCCACCACCTTGTGGATGTCCGGGAGGACCTTGCTGTCCAGGCCCTCCTCGCGGGTCGGCATACTGATTCGGTCCTTGACCATCGCGACCGCCCTCTCGGTTCATGGACAAGTTGTCCATATCGGTGCCCATTTTCCTCATCTGCAGCTCGCGCATGCGACCCTCGAGGTACTCGATGTTCCTCCGGCCATCGCGGATCTGCGCGTCGAGTCGGGAGAGCACGGATGGATTGTTGGTGGACTGGCGGATGGTGTTCGCGCCCTTGATGAGCGCCTTTTCTCGGTCTATCTTCCTTATCACCTCCGCCATGACCGCATCGTCGCGATCGCCCTGGTGGTCGCCCATGGTGGTAGATTGCGGCGTGGAGGCCGTCTAGCTTCCGGGCGGGATTTGATATGGGTTGGAAAGGTTAGGCCTAATAGGCGGTGGTGGAGCCTCGCGTGCTGGAGTCGGGATATCTGTTGTGCGGCACACACGACAACGCTTCGATCGCTTCGACCGGGTGCGAAGCGATACTGTCGGCTTGCAATCGCAGAGGCCGCAGCAAGGACAACTGGAAGGTTATTCACACACGTGCCACGACTTCAAAGGTCGCTGAAGGGTTTGGCTATGCCACGCGTGAATGGCGAACGGTAGTGTGAGAGGGTCAAGCTATCAATTGGAGGAGGGTGGGATACGGTCCACGGTTCCGAAAGTGATGCAACCCCGATGCAGCTCCGCCACCATACAGTGTAGGGCTCTCCTCCTAGTGACCGAGAAAGTGGGGCTGCCCCTAAATGTTGCAGACACAGGCGGTCAAAAGCGAGAGAACGAAACCAAATATACCGGAACAGGTAGCCTGGATAGTAGGAGAGGGAGGACGGAGAATAGTGCAGGCGTTGTTGGTAGTAGGAAGAGACTGGAGAGCCCAGGGAAAGCGAAGTGGGTGAGGGACGATAGTGCTCACTAACTACTCCGCCGCTCCGGTGATGTGCGTGTGCGGGACGGATACTAAGATTTTGGCGGGGAAGGAAATCTTAGATGCTTAGTATGCCCACCACGCTCAGCTTGCTATGGTATGTAAGTAAGCCAGCAATGGGGATTCGTCCATCTAACATAAATACACAGGTTCCAGATATCCTGTGGGCGTATGTGCTACAGGCAGCGCTGCTCGAAGCTTTCACTTGAATGCTCCTTGTGTAGCGAGGCATTGTCTTGATACTCGTCGGAGCCTATTATGCCTAAAAGACACCGGAATGCAGCCTCGCATATTGATAACTGTTGATCATCATCACGCCATTGTTATCTTCGGTCTGTTTCCCTCCCTTTAAAGTCGAAAAGTCAGTCATCATAGACCACTTCGAATGATTCTAATCGGATGGGACGACAGGTTTGGTGGTGCACGCACAGGTCGTTGAGCCTGCGATCCGACGAGGTAACTACGAGTCATCAATCCGTCCCTCATGCATGCATTTAAAACTGTTATTTTCTCTTTGAAATGTCGGCGCCATATTTTCATCCCATCCTATTCGTCATTTCAGGGTGACAATCAAGGCATAGTTTGAAACAGCCCGGTTCACAAAGTCCTTTCCTCCATCAACATATACCCGAGACAGCGGTTCATGCCTTGCACAAGGAAATCCTGTGTTTTGATTTTCTACCGCGACTTGTCAAATGATCCAAAACTTGAGATAGGCTGTCCGCGACTCATTTACGTCGACAATAGCCTCGTGACCATTCATGGATAAGAAATGGACGGCGTGGATAGATTGGTGGTCGAACGCGCAGCTCCTCTCCATAGAGATGAGAGAAAAGCGATATGTTCCAGGCTAAATTTCTCATGACATGAGATCTGGTGGGCATATTGAATTCAACGTTGAGTTAAGCAGTGTGGTAGTTGCTCACCGGAATGCACCTTGTCTGTCGATCCCATGTCGTTTCCCATTATATGTCATGATTGTTGACCCGCTTTTACCATATTCTTCTTCTCTTCCGTTTTTTATTTTCAGCTGCAGAGCTCCTGTTCGTCAACTGGTTTGGTGTTCTCGGGTCTTTCAAGTGTTGAGGTATAGGATTGGTGGTCGTCCTCGACAATGGCTATTAATCCGGGGTGGATTGACACCATGGAATGCTATTGTCGCCCAACCGGGCGAGATGAGCAAATGTGTCTGGATTGTGGAAGGTATACGCCACAATATCGGTATCATTAGGAAAGGCTACTCAATCCCAAGTTGTATCTGATGTCTGTCGGATCAAGGAGGATAAGCCATGCTCCACAAGGCTTTCGAGGAAATCTGAATACGGTCAGCCAGGGCCTATAAGCCGTCATCCTTCCTTTTGGAGATGTTCTCATGATGAATCAAATGGACATCCTAATGTCCTCGGAAGGCAGGCACTCCCGTTGCGTTGTTGATTTTGTCCAGCTCTGCGTTGGCGTCTGACTGTGTCGTTGCAACCCTTCGCGGCAGGTACATGGAGGAGCAATTGCCGATGATGTGGTCCTCGGCGTAGCGTCAGCACCGGTAGCATTTGAGCTGTCCACATCATTCACATCGAGCCTACCCATGGGAGGCTGGCTTGGTTGGAGTCTTGCAGAATTAGAACTATGAAATGCGGAGGTAAGTACTGTTGTTACCAGCCACCTGCGGAGGGGCCGGTACAATTGCGCCACGATATTATTAATGATGAAACCTAAACTATGGTACTCCAGACGCAAAGGTAGCCTTAGATACCTCAGGCCACCGTTCGGTGGATCCTGGTATCCCCCGAAGGTGATTGGCGGAGCCAGCCTGAGGCGGAAAGTCCCGCTTTGGCGAACCTTTCCCGCCACCTTATATGTGGTGATGTATGAAAGTTATCTTGAATTGATTGTTGAGACCAGACATATTCACAATACAATACTAATATCATTTGAATCGTTAGATCAAGCTTTACATTATCTATTAGTTTTTGAAGATCATCGAAGATGTCTCCCTCCTCTAGTTGTGAAACTTCATAACTACAGTATGCCTATCTAACCTTAGAATGATCATACACTAAATGATAAATAGTTTCAGACGCAGACGATACATTATCTGAAGACGAATTGATTGAAGAGGCCGAAAATACTCCCTCCAACTTTTCCCTTCCGTTCACCGATGATGGTGCCCTGAATACTACACCGAAAGCTCAAAACAAAGCAACTCATACCTGCTATGCCGAAATCATGTCAATGATGAAGAAGGGACATTTTACTAGGAACCAGTTCCTCCTTTTTATGATCGATAAGCATACAGGGCAAAGGCAGACTGGGAAGCATCAACTTGTTGAAGGGTTTCTTCTTGATCTTCTCCTTGATCCCGATACGCAACGCCATATCATTAAGCATAGGCCTAAGCGTATTCTTTCTATTCTTCGACACATCTTTACCTGCATCATCTCAGACGAATTTGAAAGCCTGATGCAAGACGAGTCTCAAGTTTTTGGGGCATGGGATGCTGATAAGGCCCCTGGGAATGTTGGAAGCATGCATCAGATTGTCCGACATAGGGCACCATTATTCTTCTCTATTATTGAGTCAGTTGCCCAGCCCCTAGGCAAGGCGAAAAAATCTGGCCAGAAACCTCATCATGGACTTACTACAATGATTGCGTCCTCATTGGCCTTTTCCCGGCATAAAAAGCTATCAAATAATCTTCCTAAGAGAATTGGGCTTACATTACAAGCTGCAGGTCTGTCTCGCAAAGGTCTGAAGTATCTCCATGCCTTTGGGATGACTCCTACATATAATACGCTTCGAATTTCTACTCAGGAGACAATCGGCACAGAAATGGTATTTTTCTACAATCACGATACTATATTCCAACTTTCTAACTACATCTAGCATAGCCTTAAACAGTTTGCAAAATATCCTGGACTGGCCGTTGCAATGGACAATTGTGATGGGCATGAGCGACCATCCCATCAGCGGATTGGGAATACAGGCGAAATGTTCAGCTATACATCTGGAATTGCAGCAGTCTGTCCTCGGATACCTGAAAATGGCCTTTTACAGACAATGCGGAGACCATTTACCCTCCTGCCTCCAGAACTCTTTAACCATGATGGAGTCCAATTACCTAATACTTCAGGTATCCAAAAACAGAATGCCTTGTTCCTAATCCGGCAGGCAATTGAATTAGCCTTCCCTGATGTAACTCGACAATTGAAGGCGAGACGGATTAAACTTCCTGAGTTTCCAATAATCGATCGACTCCCAGCAGAGAAGACAGTGAAGAATAACCTTGGGCCTATACCAGTCAACCAGTCTACAACAAATGGGAATCACCAAATCCTCGAGAAGATATTCTTAGATTTTTTTAAGTTTAATATCGAGACAGACTTCACTGAACGCCTCTTCCTCGTATATGGAGATGTCAAAATAGTCATACTTCTCCGGAGCTGTATTAAAGAGCGTGCCGACTCTGAAAGGCCCTTTGATGCTTATAACTGACTACATCCAGTCCCAGCCCTTTGGCATACACGTTTGAATTTCCTTTATCTTATTACCCGCGAGTTCTATGGCATTGAAAGCTGCAATTTCCTTACATCTACTCTTTGTCACAGCGCGACCTTCCTTAACCGACGTGGCTTTTCTCGCGAGAATGCCTCATTCAAGATCATGGAAGAAGTAATTACACATAGCTTTTATGCTAGAGTTATTAGCTTCGTGATTGAACATGTTACAGGCAGCTTCTACCCCCCTAGCATTGAACAGCTTTCAACACATCTAGGAGGTCTATCACCAGCTCAATTCCAGTCATGTATTGATATGGTTTACCAACAGCTCTTCAGTGCTGACGCTCGGGCCCAGTCCCAAGTCCTTTCTTACGAATCAGAGACGCAGACACTCCGGAACTGGCTATCCCCTACAGCATACAAGCCCATCTCGGAAACAATCTCACCCAAGACTTTCAAAAAGTATGCAGGATCCTCACCTCCACAAAAGAAACTCAGCGAGATCGAGCGTATAAACCACCTTCGATTCATTTCAATAGTTGAGGCCTACCTGACCCTCCGATATGCAATCAAGCTTGGTAATATTGGTCAACTCCGACGAGCACTTACACAGTGTGCCATTATCTTTGCAGGAGCTAAGCGAGACCAATACCGATATGAGATGCTGCTCCTCTTTACCCAAACGTGTACTCAAGCCTCCGACAAGGATTTGCAGGATGCTATCCTAGCTGGGGGCTTGATTAATAATCATGAGAGGAGTCTAAACTCATGCCATGAGTTTGATCTTGACGTGGAGCATTTGAATCGGAATATCAAAGACTACCTATTAGCCCATGGGACAACATCGACATTTGGCATAGAGAAGCTTTTCTCCCATGGAGTATGGGCTATGTCTGCCACTCAGAAGATCTCTAAATACCTAGAAGGCACATTTAAGATCAAGATCAATGACTCCCATTCTATCAGCTCAGTACAGCGGCATATCATCCATCTTGCATTCTCAATCTATACTGCTCGGAAAAAGGAGGACAATGATGAACACGATGCTTTATTGCTACCATATGATCCATATAAGATCATTACTCGGAGTGGGTCATATAAAGGGAAGCCAACGAATAACTTTGTACATGGGCAATACTTTGAAGCAGCGCCACTTCTATCCCTTGGGCGCTATGAACTGTTACCATACTTTGAGGAATTTAATAAAATAGTTTAAGTAAACTGAAGAATTAACTAAAGAAGCTATTGTCTAATGGCTTATATATGAATCACATTCATCGTCATATGGTCAGGTAAGAAGTAATATCAAGATACTATCCCTAAGCATATAAATTGGACTGCTAGGGCTGCCTGCTTGCTTTGAATTTCTCAGTCGGCTTATGACTTCGCTTCCCATAAGCCCTTACTATCTCTTCATGCTTTGCTGGAGTCTCATCATGTTGATATTGATCACCCCTATTTCGTCGGAGAGGGAGGATAGTATGATCTGTAGTCATCGGCTATAAAGGCACTGGTTGGTTTACCAACTTCTGCCCTTGCTGCCGTCGCTTAGTTGGTGTCAGATCATCATCACCAATAGCAGGCATTGGCATTGGAAGTTTAAGGGGGCTGCTACCCTCAGGGAGGTTCGAAATATCTGGAAGAGTATGCAGCTTTTGTACTTGTGTAACTTGACGTCGTTTCGGGGATTTTGGGTAAGCACTAGTACCTTGTGGAACTGGAGGTTGCTGATGCTCTTGTATAGGCTGAGGAGCATCATCGACAGCTGGGCAAGGCTTTAAATGGGGCGTAAAGGTTTGATTTCCAGCATCAAACAATAAGGATAGGTCAATCACTCTATCTTGTGACCTTTCCTGCTCTTGAGCTTCCTTTGCCAAAGCCTGCCTCCTTTTTTCTTGGATCTTGCGCTGTTTCTCCTCTTTTAGTTGGTACTGAGCATGTTCATAGCTCTCCAATGCTTTGCCTAGGCTTATCAAATGTCCATCGTCACATATCCATTGGTTTTGTGGTAAAGCCTTACGAATTTCTAGCAAATCTCCAAAAAGAAGGATATAATATCCATCTGGTTTCTGTTCCTTTGGTATCCTCTCCTGAAGCTGATTGTATGTGTTTGCAAGTATTGATAGTTCCTCACGGAAGATCAACCATTGCCAATCTGGTGCATAACACCTGTCCATAGTTTGATATTCCCTTTGCGCCTCTTTATAGAAGTAGAGTTTAAAGGATCAACTAATGGTCGAAGCCTCTTTGTAGCCATTGCTTTGCTCTGGCTAGTCTTGGTTTGTGTATCCAAAGTAGATAGGAGTTAAGGGTTACAACTTCCACAGCATGTTATAGGGTCGCGTTCTAGTGTTGTGCAATCGTAGTGTGTATTAATTAACTCCCGGATACACCGTTCACCATTGGTATTGCAGAGCTGGTAAATGATGTTAGGGAGAAGTCCACGTCTCTCTGCCTCTGATGGTCTTGCTTTCGATTTCTGGCCTTTGGGGGTCTAGCTCAAATGGTCTTCGCGAGATGAGGATCCTTTAGCTCCTTGTCCTATTAAAGGCTCTTCCTCGTCATCGTTATCATCTGAAGTAGATAAATTGAGGTCTCCTGGATCTCCTCCTTGGGGCAAACCCCCCTGAGTAGTCTGGTGTTGATGCTCCTTTTGTATATCTTTTGCACGAGTTCGGTGCCCTTGGTAAGGCTGTTGGAAGAAAAGGATGGCAGTCCCAGCTGGCACGCTTCGAGCAGCACGCCCAAACCGTTGTAGGATGAGGTTGATCAGATTATCAGGGGGGATTTTCCATACAATAGATCTTGTAATATCTGGAACATCGCAACCATGTGCAAGTGCATCTGTTGAAAGGAGGATCCTAATAGGGGAATAGTAGAATTTTGAGTATATCCCTTGTTTCTCATGTTCGCTTAGGTCAGCATGGTACTGTGCCACTGTATCATTCGCTAAAACCTTAGAATATCCGTATTCTTGGAACCATGAACGGATTATCTTAGTGCAATCCCGGATTTCGCGCTTTGCCTTAAAAAAGATGATGGTTTTATCAATTTGCTCAGGCGTAGGTATAAACCCCTTCCCTTGACAATGGCAAGCACCACCACATCCTCCTGATAGGTCTTGTTCCCTGTTTGCACAATGTCGAAAGGCACCTTCGAGCAGGAAATTTAACCCGAGAAATGACTTCTGTGTATGTATAGGGATCTGCTTGACGATATAGGTAAGGTCCTCTTGGTTGGTGTCTGTTTGGATAACCTGGACATGGTCTGACAATTCTAGAAGCCCCCGGACATAGGATAATGTTAACCGGTCCAGAGTTGCGGTGGTTCCAAACCATGGAATGTCTTCAAGCTCCCGTCGGACAATACGCAGTTCTGTATAGGAATGGCGGAACTTATCACCCCAGTCAAAAACTAGGTGAAGCTCGTCAATGCAAATAGAAAGCAGATGGGACCGAAATAGCCGATCCTGGATAAGGATACGGAACCTCTTGCCAATCAATTGCTCTGGTGAGGTAATAATGTGAGTGTAAGCACCTTTCTGTACTTCTTGAATCGCTCCATCATTCATGTTTGATGCATTTAAGAAGATAGGTCGGGTTCTAGGGATCGATGAGATCTTCTTTTCTTGCTCTTTACCAAGTGCATCAAGGGGGACGATCACAATGACAACAGATCCTCTAGAAAGGCATGGCAGTGCTTGATGGATTAAGCTCTTGCCAAAGGATGTCTTTGCCGTTAAGATCAGGTCTCTCTGTTTGAAAAGGAGGTGTGCAATACACCGTGCCTGGTCATCCTTTGCTTCGAACTCAAAGAAGGACTGGATTCCTTCCTTAACCACCAATATTTGATCCTGCCATTGTGCCTCCATACACCGTTCCACTTTCCTTTGTATATCCTGCAGCTCCTGCTTCTTAATTGGGTCGACTTCAGAAAATAGATTGATGTTGGTTCGCCAGTCTTGCTTTGGTTTAGGCCCACGTTTCTGCTTTGGTGGCATGAAGAGAATGTACTATACTGTATAAGGACTCTGGATAATAGGGGGATTGACTTTGATGGAATATGTATTATAATTTAAGGATTATTGGAGCAAGTTTGCTAGCGTTTGAAGGAATAGAATAGGGATAGTTCAGCTAAACTCGAGTTAATCTCGATATCCAAAAGGGGGAATTGTTTTATACGTAGATATCCTTACAGAGAATGATTGAAAGTATACTTTATATATGTTTTGGATGGATATATGGATCTTAATGGTGTATATTGTGCATCGGGAGTCGAGATGGATGGAGATATGCTGAGAATCCTTAATAGCCACTAGTGCAACTTGACTGCAATTGATCTCAGCCCCTAGGATGTAGGGACACTTTAAAAATAGATAGTCTGAAAGGGAGTAATCAAAAGTATAGTATCTATATGTTTTCAAAGGCCAATTGGTTGTTGAAAAGCAGCAGTATGGCCTTCAATATGTTCGCTATCGTGATTTTGGTTGGGAAAGCTTCACTAAACCCTGATATTTTGGCTCAGACGCTGTTGGTAGTGGCGCCAAGTCTTCGGATCTTCCTTGTCACGTGCCTGTCAGTGGCTGGGGTATCTGAGACTACGTAAAGGCATGAATCAGGAATTCGGCATAACTACAGTGATTACCTACGGTAGTTAATAGAACTGTGATTACCAAGCAGAACAAGGCGTACCTCCAGTTGAGCAGATTCCACGTCAACTATAATATCCGTACTATCTAAATGGAATAATAATACCAGTGCCAGACGCGTAACTCCGAAGGGATGCAGTTCCTTGTGCGTTTCACAAGTTTCCTAATTACCTACCTACTCTGTTTTCTGCTCTTATTACCGCCCAAGACTTGGTAATAACAGCTAACAATGGCACCATGAACCAGTTGTCATTACCAATAAAGGTTTTGTAAGCACCCCCTTCCAGATGTGATCTCGGTTTAGCAAAGATCCCAACTGTTGCAGGGCTAATTTCCCATACCTGCCCCTATGATTATCACGAATCAATATTAATAATACCAGCTTACCTGTTATTCCCCTTGCGCGGACCATTGGAAGGAATCTCACGATGGCCATCTTGGCAACTTCGGACCGAAGCGCCTAACACCGCCCATCATCACTTTCGCCAATATCTCGGCTCGCTCACTCGGACGAATTGTAACGGCCGCCATGGAGCCCACTTGATATCGTGGCTTCATGGCGCAATCCCCTTACTCGGGTACATACACCGAGGAGGGGGAGCGGTGCCGACGAGCATACAGCTATGTACGGGAAGTAATGTAATCAGTCTCCTTTGTCTACCACATCCTTCCAATTAGTTAGCGGGGCAAGCCACTACGCAACGGTGTTCTTCAATGTCGGATCTTCTCCTCTCTGTCTTACCCCTCTCTGGTCGATTGCCGGGACTTTGAGAACTATATATTGCGGCTTGATCCTCGCGATATCCTCCTCGTCAGACGTCAATCCACCCTATCTAAACATCAAACAAATACTTACATCTTCACACTAAAGCCGCCATGCCTCCAACACTGCCAGGCCGTCTGGGTGACTCCAATCTGTCTCCCAAGACCGACCCTCGCACACATGCCCGAATCGTCGAAATATTGGGCCCATTTGGGGCCTGCGACCTCCCTCCTCCGGTTCCTAAAATGGACATCAATGATCCGAAATCCTACGCCGAATGGATGGTTCAGTCGGAGGCGGGACTGAAGCTGGTATACAACTCCCCTAAATCGCTCTCCGTCGAGCTTCCCCCTGTCGAGTCCTCCTCGGTCACGATCAAGGGGCGCAAGGGCAATGACATCGCACTGCACATCCAGCGGCCAAAGGGCGTCTCGGGACCTCTACCAGCGGTGACCTATATCCATGGAGGCGGTATGGTCATCAATGAAGCCATGCTAGACCCTCATGTGGACTGGGCGAAAGCCATCGCGGCTTCTGGTGCCATTTCCATCATCGTGGATTTTCGAAATGCCCTCCCACTGGATCCTTCCACCTCGTTCCCTGCCGGACTGCATGATAGCGTGGATGCCATCTTATATCTCCACTCGCAGCGAAAAGAGCTCGGGATCAGCAAACTCATCGCACAGGGAGAGAGTGGAGGCGCCAACCTCACCATCGCTGCCGCCCTGTCCCTGAAGCAGGAGGGCAAGACCGACGTGCTGGACGGGTTCTATGCCCTCGTGCCGTACATCTCGGGCGCGTACGGCAAGTCCGATGAATGGAAGCTAAAGCATCTCCCCAGCCTGGTGGAGTGCGACGGATACATGCTTGCCAACGACGGGATGGCGTACATGGCGAGGGCCTACGAGCCCACCGGAACAGCGGAGGAAAACCCGTTGGCGTGGCCGTGGTGGGCGACGGAGGAGGATCTGAAGGGGCTTCCGCCCGCCGTGATTAACGTGGCCGAGTTGGACCCGCTCCGAGATGAGGGTCTGGATTTCTCGAGGAAGTTGCGGAGAGCCGGGGTCAATGTCGAGGCGAATATCAAAGTAGGACTGATGCACGGAACGGAGATTCTGGCGCGCGACGTGCTGGAGACGGAGCATCTGGCAGCTGCGAGAGATATCGTTAGGTTTGCGAATGCGCTTTAGGCCCTTCGTCTAGATTATTCGGATTGCAATAATGTTGGATATCTTTACTCAACACCCCTGCACTAGTTAGTGATATATCGTTCATACTACCTTAACTGGGACTGGTCATCTCGAGACACCACATACTAGGCTCGGTGCGGTACGCTGGTCTCACCGTCAACTGTAGTGAACACAATGTTGTGGTGATTGGTGAACACGATAAGTTAATTAAAGGGGTGTGATGAAATATGACAAGACACTTCTCGTGCTACTGAATGTTTTAGTGTTGCTCGGAGGAGCAGACGTGATTTCATGCTGCGCCACTGTCCCTGAGACCTCCAGACGGTCAGCCACAATATCAATTTGAGGTGACGAGACCTGGAAACGCGCTCTGGAACTCGACAAGTTGCAACCCCCAGATCACTCTCTTATCTCCCCTTACGGCGACGACTCTTACTCTTGCCAAAAACATGAGTATTCCCATATTGCGACTGCAGAATCACCGCGGAAAATGCATCTCGTGAAGCCATTATGGCTTACCCATGGAGGTGATACCCCCGATCTCTCCGCAACGGACATGAACCCTTTTGTTCGCGCGTTGATGGCTGACCCCCAATCTAGGCGAACTCAAAGATTTCGAAGTCTACAGCTGCCATGTCTCTGCTGATGGCAAACGGCTGGTAACAGCCGCCGGAGGTACGCGTTGTTGTGCCTCACTTATAGAGGTCCCGCTAACCACGACTATATAGACGGCTTTGTGCGAATCTGGTCGACGGATGCGGTCTACAAGGTCTCAGATCCAGAATATACCGGGCCCAAACAACTCGCAGCGATCAGCAATCACACGGGGACTATCCATACCGTCCGCTTCTCGGGGAACAACAGGTATCTTGCGTCCGGCGCAGACGATCGCATCGTCTGCGTTTATACTTTGGATCCGAATCCTCCTCCAGCGGCATTTGGTACGTTAGAAAGGCTTGGTGCAGTCCACAACCAGAACGGTGGATTGCTTATCAAATTGGACCGCCGTGTTCGTTATCAAGATTGCATTCACTAACGCATGGTAGGGTCAAGCGAAGAACCACCCGTGGAGAATTGGCGCGTCTTTCGCCGATTGATCGGACACGACAACGATGTACAGGACCTCGGTTGGTCCTACGATTCCTCGATTCTTGTCTCGGTCGGACTCGACTCCAAGGTGGTGGTTTGGTCCGGACACACGTTTGAGAAGCTGAAAACGTTGGTACAACATCAGAGTCACGTCAAAGGGATCACATTTGATCCCGCAAACAAATACTTCGCAACTGCTAGCGACGACCGAACAGTCAAAATCTACCGATTTACCTCCCCAACTCCGAACTCGACTGCTCAAGACCAAGTCAATAACTTCGTTCTCGAGCATTCAGTTTCAACACCCTTCATCTCCTCCCCTCTTACGACATATTTCCGAAGATGTTCTTGGTCACCAGACGGGAACCACATTGCGGCAGCGAACGCGGTGAACGGCCCAGTGAGCTCAGTTGCCATCGTCAATCGCGGTAGTTGGGACAGCGATATCAACTTGATTGGCCATGAGCGTCCCGTGGAGGTGTGCGCATTCTCGCCTCGAATGTTCTACCGAGAGCCTTGGACTGCCGAGCAAACCGCACAAGGAAGTGCTCCACCAGCAGTGACAGTGATTGCTTGCGCAGGTCAAGACAAGACGCTGAGCATTTGGAACACGAGCTTCGCACGGCCCTTTGTCATTACCCATGAGCTCACGCAAAAAGCCATTTCAGACGTCGCCTGGGCTCCGGACGGGGAAACTCTGTTTCTGACAAGCCTTGACGGCAGCATTCTCGTTGCGATGTTTGAGCCCGGTGAGCTGGGATTCGCCGCGCCACTCACAGAAATCGAAAAGAGCCTTTCCAAATTCGGGGCTGGCCGAAAAGCTGGAGTCAGCGAGGGTCCCGAAGCTCTTCGTCTGGAAGAAAGCAGCAAGGCTGGGGAACTCAAGGGTGCCCAGGGCCGAATGGGAGAACTCATGGGTGACCCGGGATCCCATGTGCCCCAAACAAACGGCGTGAACGGCGTGGCTAAGACGAATGGCATCACTATCGCCAACACACCCGGACCGAGCACAGGCTCACCTGCGCCACAGCAACCTCCTCAGGATCCTCGTATCGAGGATCTAAAAAGCCGGATCACATACACCAAGGAGGGCAGAAAGAAGATTCGACCGATGCTGATATCAACCTCCTCTTCCCTAGCCGAATCCTCTCTCCCACAGACTCAACTAGTATCAGGCTCAGCCCAGAACGCCAGGAGTGACGCCCCGCATCAGATCCTCGACCTATCCAAAGCATATGATGGATTCCCCAAAGGTGGATTGACCGGTTTGCTCGTCGGCAACAAGCGCAAGTTTGCCGAGATCGAAGGGGATGAGGAACGAAGAGTGGAAAAGCGGCTGGCAGGCGCTGTGCGGGATGGAGGGGCGCCAGTTGTTATGAACAGTGGCGACGGATTAATTCCACCTAGTCTTGCGACTCAGGCGGCAGGCTCCATTGCCCCTGGCGTCCTTCGGCCGGCCATGATGAATCCAAGCTTGTCTGTCAGCCAAATCAGACTTGCTGTTCCACAAGTTCGCGCGTCAATAGTAAGGACAATGGACGGCGCCGATCCCACAGCTACAGAGGGCGCAAAACCTGCGGATGATTCTGTCAGGTTGGAAGTCAAGAACTCGTTTGCGCCTTCACGGACGGGCAGGGCACAAGATCGAGATCCAGCTCGGGTGGCCTGCACGAAATCCGACCAAGCACTCTGGCAAGACTATTTACCTAAACAAGCTCTCCTCACCACCGGAAACCCGAACTTCTGGGCCGTAGCATGCGAGGATGGATCAATCTACATCTGGACTCCCGCAGGACGCCGGCTATTGAACGCACTAGTGCTCGAGTCGCAACCAGTCATCCTAGATTGCCGCGGTTGGCACTTGATGTGCATCAGCGCAGTTGGTCTCGCGTATGTATGGAACATCAAGACTCTCTCCGCCCCTCACCCTCCCGTATCCCTCGCGCCCGTTCTCGACTGTGCCATCCAGTCCCAAGGACCTCATCTCACGGGTTCCCCTGGCATCATCTTCGCACGACTGAACTCCGAAGGCCGGCTTGTTGTCGCTCTCTCAAACGGGGATGGCTACACATACTCTCCCGCAATGTTTGTCTGGCAACGTCTTAGCGAGTCTTGGTGGGCAGTCACTAGTCAATATTGGAACACCACCGATTCGTCCATTGGCAAGTTGCAATCGTCCTCGCCCTCGAACGGTCAGGCGAAGAACGCCGAGTCATCGGATATGTTGGCTCCTGAAAATTTGTCGGCAGGTATCATTCCACTTCTAGAGCGGAATACTACGAATCACACATTGTTGCGTGGCCGCGCATTCTTCCTCCAGCGGTTGATCAAGGCTTTACTTGTCGCAGAAGGCTTCGAGGGCTTCGAGGCAAGCGCTTCAGTCGCACATCTAGAGAATCGCGTTGCCGCTGCTCTGTCGCTCGGTGCTAAGGACGAGTTCCGAGTCTATCTTCTCATGTATGCACGGCGGTTGGGCGCCGAGGGGCTAAAAATCAAGGTACAGGAGCTCCTTGGCAGCTTACTCGGGGATGGCATCGATGATCTCGACCCAAACGATGTGGATATGGCTCAACCAGCCGAGAAAGAGAAAGGGTGGTTCAGCACGGAGCAAGAGATCTGCGGATGGAACCG
Organism: Eremomyces bilateralis CBS 781.70; assembly: GCF_010015585.1. Classification (NCBI taxonomy): domain Eukaryota; kingdom Fungi; phylum Ascomycota; class Dothideomycetes; order Eremomycetales; family Eremomycetaceae; genus Eremomyces; species Eremomyces bilateralis. Next base: position 1,443,537 of record NW_022985067.1, read on the forward strand.
GCGGCAATTGCTGAAGGAGGTAGTCTTGGTTCTGGGTAAGTTGACCTATCCCATTTTAATGACCGTTTGAAACTAACATGCATGATAGGCAAGCATCGTGACTTGCAACGGACGACTGTTCCATTTGCCCGACTGTTAGGCGTTATCGATGAACAGGCTCCAGCATCGGACGAGGCGATGGCTGTGGATACTACGACATAATGGTGTATAACTCGGCTAGGGGTGTTTGTTGAATTTGCTTTGGGTATTAGCAGGTGCACAGGGTGTCGACAGCGTCATCCAGGGCGTATACTCTATTCTGTTCATGTAATCCTAACTCATAGACAATGGATCTAGTCGAGTCTGTAGCCGACAGGCCAACTAATTAACACACACACGGTGACGAGCCGTTGCAAACCCCCAGGGTCAAACCCCCTAGAATCATTCTCTCGGCCTACCTTTCCCCTAGACAATCCCAGCCGCACGGCTCCTTACGAAATATTATCTGCTTGGACATTTCAACTTCGTACTTGTGCAGCTAACGTTAAGTGATTGCCTTACGGGGGAATTGCCCATAGATCGCTTACAAGAATGGTTGATTCAGAGAATAGTACCAGGGATCGAAAACCGAACTACGACTGACAATGCCGTCGACCACGGTACGACACGTCGTGCTGCAATACGGTGCTTCAATGGTACTACTCGATCTTCATTTCCAAGTCTTCATTTCTATTCCTTATAAAAGCGACGAGCATGGATTTGAGTTTGCGAATCTTTTTAATTCTCAATTTGAATCACGGTGAATTGCATGACTGTTATTGAAGCTTATCATCACGATGAACCAAAACAAGGTGGATATGATCCCTTTCAATATTAAAAATACTCTCTCACGCTCAACCTAGCTGAATCTAGAAGATTTGAACGACGACGTGCTTTGCGTGGTCGCCGATCACCTTTCCGGCAATGACTTGGCTACCCTCCGCTACACCTCTCGTCGCCTTGCTGCCGGAACCGCTCGTTCCTTCAGGGCTCGTTTCGTTGTCCATCGACGGCTGGTTTTCAGCGAATACCCTTTACAGCGCGAAGTCCTCCGCTTAATCAGCAGGCCGTATCTAAGAAAGCAAGTTCGTACGCTCACCATTCAATCCCATCACTGTTGGTGCATCACAGCCTGGTACACCCAGACTATGCCGTCCCTGGTGGCGCTGTTGGAGCTTGTAAACCCTCGTACGATCCGGATTCAGCTCGAACCATCGCGATCCGAGTGTCCGCTGCTGTACACTTTATCACAGGAATGGGAAGTAGGGGTCAAGCTCCTGAAGGCAGCCGTTAAGGAGGCCAGCGGTTGCCAGTCAACAGAAGTAATTGTGGAAGAACCGTATATGCCCCTATTTGATTACAATACCCGCTATGCCGAATACTGACTACCAAATAGGGATTGGAAGAATATTATTCAACCTAGGTAAGCCGGACGACCGCTTCGGACCTCGAAGTGTATAGGACTGACAAATAGGCTAGATGGACGCGCCCTAGGCCCGGGATGTCTCTCCTATCTGGTTTTGCTCTAACCTGGTTCTTCAGGTACGGATTTTCTTAAATTCACTACAATTCTCTAATCAATTTTTGCCTAGCAAACAGTGGGAGGAATCCATCGAGCTGAGGGGCAGAGATCACCTGTCTTGAGTCGATTGTTTCTACCTAGCGTCCGGTTGTAATCGCGGCTTTTATGGATATCGGTTTAAGAGCGGCTTAATTTCTCATTCATTTTCTGCCGCATACCATCATACTTCAGTGGTAACTGGCAGACGCCACAAGAATCGCTCAAGTTGTAAGAATTATGGCACCAAGTCCTTTCCATAGCTGCCGAGCCAGTTAACAAATACCACAATTAGGATTGAATACTATTGTCGCCGTAATCTATGCCCGCATGGGTTGAAGCCATTTCAACAGAACATGAATACGATGCCTCAACTGCCTACCGTCCATTGTTCCTGGACAAGACGAGCACAAAACAAACCCCGAAACCAGTCCAAATTGTCCAAGCCGCAGTTCAGTGGAAGGTGTTTGTTCACAGGACCACAGACATTAATATTATTGCGTGTCTGAAGGTTTGCTGGGTGAGCAATGCGCATTTGCCACTGAAGGAAACTTCATTGATATACTATGATGTTTCCTGTACGCGTCAGTTACGCCGATTCAGCATTCTTCCATCCTGGACAGCAGCACTCGCCTTCGGTATAAATCAAGCTTCAGGTCCTCGGAAATACCTCGAGATCTTTCTCTTTCTCCAAGTCTGCAATCATGAACTTTAATTCTCCCCTCGTCCTCCGCCTTGGTTACAGCCACAGAAAGTTATACTCGGCAAATTTGACTGTTCATCCGCTCGATAGCGCTTCTCAATAATTCCACTGGTGAAGCCGGACTCAGCCTCCGCGCCGGTATATTGCCAAAGATTATTTCGCGAATTTATGCATGCGCTATTATAACAATTGTCTATGTCAACAAATACGTGGCCACCCGTACCACTTGGTTCGGCAAAAATTTAGTTGAGAACAAGATCAGAGTCTGGGCAGCGCAGCACATCCTTCGAAATCGTATCGGAACCCCCCATCCTAACCACCCATGCGGACAATTGCCCGGAGGAAGATATAGAGGCAGTGCAAGAGAAGTGCAACGACTACTAGTACCGGCATCTCCCAAAAAGATACACTAAAGAGTAGATCGGGGGTGCCAGCAGCATGAGGTCCAGAGGTGAATGCGATATCTTGAGGAGCGGATAATCCTCCAGAAGAGGGACCAAGCCCTCGTTGTTTCGGCACCGTAAGTCTGGAACCAATGGAAGGTTATCATAATGATTACTAAACTGCATATTAGGGATTCGGAAGCGCTTCTGGAGGGTGCAACTGGTGGACGCACTGATATGACGTGGTTTTCCTTGCAGCATATGGCCTTTGAACGCAAAGCACCCTTGGTTTACTGTAATAATCTAGAGAGTTCCGCCTACAATCTGTACATTGCAAAGTGCCGAGACTCAGATACGAACAGTTCTGATATTGCGCTAAAGGTAATTGGGTTGTTGTCGCCAAAATGCTGCCTTCAACAGGAACGGAACCTGTGCCACTCCCTTCAGACTTTGTCCTCGGGACGGACAACATCATGCGTAATGTCCTCCACGGTGGTCTTCTCTCCCCTTTTCTGAGCCTCAATCACCTCCTCAACCTCCCTATCCAGCCTCGAATTGCCCTTGGTGGTCTTCCACGGCTGGGGTCCATCCTTGGAGAAGAGGTGCTCGATTTCCTCGATGGTCTTTCCACACGTCTCCGGATAAGCAATGAAGAAATGACCCGCTGCGGCGAAGCACAAGACACCGAAGATGATGAACGTCTTCCAGAGAATGTTTCGGAATGCCGGTGGGATGAACATCCCTAGGGCAAAATTGAATAGCCAGTTGCCTAGGGAAGCGATACCCATCCCGGTGGCTCGAGTACCAAGGGACCAAACCTCAGCCGCGTAGATCCAGCACACGGGCGCGAGTGTGAGAGCGTAGGCGATGATCAGTAGGTATGAAAAGGCAATCACAGTACTGCTCGCTCCCCCTGAAACCTTCATCAGAACGTTTAAGTTGCCGCCAACACCCTCGGGAACGTAGGTGTAACGGGCTCCCAGCACACTGCCAACAACAATATGGCAGATACCCATAGCAATTGCGCCATATACCAATAGCGTACGACGGCCGATCTTATCGACGAAGAAGAACATTATCGAGGTGAAGATGATGAATAGCGCGTATTGGACTCCAGAGGAGATGAGATTGATGTTGCCTTCCAATCCAGCCATTTGGAAAACATACACGATGTAGTATGTCATCACGTTCGCCCTTATGAATAGTCAGCATGGGGATATCGACCATAAGGACAGATAAGAAAGACACGGATGGATGAATGGAGGGGTTCTGGACGATCAGGCATAACGTCCTAGTTGAATGGGCCAAAATGTGCCCTTGAGGAAATTCAATACGTACCCGCTCATCTGTTGCCATGCTTGCACGGTGAAACCGGCAAGAGTACGTTTCCACATCCCGTTCTTGACAAACTTCCGCCACCCGGCTTTGCCCTCCTCTCTTTCTGCTCGCAGCACGGTCAAGATCTCTTCGAACTCCGCAATCACCAGAGGATCGTCGACACGACCGTTCGCCTGGATCTGGGCCAAAACAAAGATCGCCTCCTCAGTTCTGTCCACTTTCGCCAGCCAGCGCGGTGAGCGAGGTAGGAAAGGAAGTCCGATCATGAGCATGATGCAAGGGACGAACTGCAGCCCCCAAGCAGTGCGGAAGGAGGCTGGTCCATCAATAAAGGAGCAGCCGTAGCCGATGAAGAACATGATGAGAATGCCCCATTCAATAGCCAACTGCTGGATCATGATGATCGCACCTCGCTTGTCCTTCTTTGCGACCTCAGCGAGGTACACGGGGACTTGAGAGCTGGTGATGCCAACAGTCACTCCATTCAAAATGCGACCAGCGATCAACATCCCTTGGTTGGTAGTAGCAACTTGCACGGCAGTGCCGACAAGCCACCATAAACATGCGAACATGATTGAGTCTCGACGGCCGATCTTGTCAGAGATGGGGCCGGCTATGATGGATCCAAGGACGGAGCCAGCCGCAAGAGCAGATCCAATGGCGCCCTGTTGGACGCCATGCGGGTTGTTGAAGTAATCGATGTACTGTGGTGTGATGACGATGGCGGACATGGAAGAGATATCGAAACCGAAGCTTAGAAAGGGTCAGTTGAGCATTCACAGAGTATGTCTTGTGTATTCATACAGCATCCCGCCCATGGTCGCGACACATGCTAGGAAGTAGATATTGTAAATCTTCGGGAACTAGGACGCGTCAGTATACTGATACTGTGAACGCGTCGGTCCTCCATACACTTGGTAGTTTGACCGCCATCTTGAACCCTTCGACGGCTGCTCGCCTTCTGCTATTACAACTGTTCGATGTTTACTTCACCTCTGAAGCACAACTTTAGGAAAGTTTAGATTGTAGACTCCGGCAAGACCAATATAAGAAGTCTTCGACTCCTCCACTTCCCCGCGGCTTCTCCATGGAATCGTCGCCCCACGTTTGACCCGACGGAATGATTGAAGACGGGCGAGGATCTGCAGAGACAGGCCCTTCTTCATCTTAGACTTTCCAGTAGGATGGTTCTCCAAAACGATGCAACTCCATCTCCCCCGCATCCCCATGTCCGCGAGTCCCGGAGATGATCCGTTTCTAGGGGATAGCGCTGGCATAGCGAATAGCGGCGTCCCAAATACTAAAGTGGTTTCCTTAGTGGTTGGTAGTCTTGGTACCCAGCGCCTGTCCTTTCGGCTTTCGGAGACATGCCGACTGCTGTGGATGAATGGGCGACGGTCCTACATCAGAAGATTTATGACGTTGCATCGGGCAAGATATCGATAGGGAATTGGTCGAGACTCTAGTGGTGTCCAAGACCAGCGCCGTTGACCAGCAGACGCTAAAATCGAAAGACATGCAGCCCTAGATTTGGCGTAGCATGCCGAGGCTTTTAGCCGATGATGGAACGGTCCACAAGCTTCCGCCAATCAGCCACCGAAATTGCTTTTATTTAATCCCCCAAGAAGGATTGTAGAATACGAGAAAGTCTAGAATACCATACTCGTCAGCCTTATCAGTGTCATAATTAGAGCATTCAATTGCTCTTAATCAAGAAGCGCTGCGTACTGCAGCCAAGGTCCCTTTCCCACTGACCTAGACACCTAAACGCTTCAGTAGCCTCAAACAAATACTTACTACGGGTCAGTCACATGAGGATACTAATTTTCCCGCGAAATATCTCCGTGATGCCGAGCTTGGCACCCTGAATTCCCGATGATCGGCTGACCCTGGAGATGCTTCCGAAAGTGGAAATTCCGGTGGTCATTTACCCGGAGTGTGGAGACTGTGGAGACTGGGGAGCTGCCGAACTGGGGATGAACTTCTCTCTACTGAGCTGCAATTCCGAATCCATCACAAGTTCACAATAGTGAATAGCCATTGAAGAGACAGGCATACGTACCACATGTAATTGGCACCATCCATTTCTTGCAGTGGCGAGGGTACGCTAATGCTATACACTTGATGGGTATCATGCAAGTACCATCAAGATTAAATGGGGTGAACATGAGAGAAGGAGCCTAACCAGCCCATGAACAATAAGCTTTGACCCTAAACATGCGAGGCTTGCAGCTGCAGCCAGCGAATCCCGAGACCTCTGCAAGCGACTAAATTTGAATCCCTGGGGACTGGTGATATAGGCGTAGAGTTTTCGGAAGTGTCGTAGAGGCGTGGGCAAGTTGTAAACAGCCGAGTTAGAAAAGTTCCCGACGTGGCATCTTGTGTATATGCCGAAGAGGCCGGTTCGCGGTTGAGCAGCGCTTGCTTCTAATGCCATCTTCCCCAAATCGGAAGACCACCGAAGTCACTGACAGTCGAAATCACAGATAGGGTGCGTTACGCTGCTTGCAGACGAATGCTGATCGAAATTGATAAGAGGGGTATCTCGAAAAACGCTGGATAGCTCATCATAAAGCTAGACCGGATCCATTGACCGTCCATCGATACGGGGCCAGTATCTCCTGCGCTCGGGTCTGCCCTTCATTCCGTCCGCCGAATCCTCTGACCTGCCGAATCGTCGATCGCATCACTTTGCAAAATTTCCTCTACGCCAATATGTTAGTGTCGTTCAACGGCGGCATTTCGGGGCACGTACCTGGTATTCGGTATGCAAGGTCACCACGCACGCCTCGTGGGCTCTCGTCACCGTCTCACACGCCGTAATCACACTCATGCTGGTGTTGTCTCGAAGTTTGTCCGCGATCAACAGCAATATGAGGCTGCCCTGAAGCAGCTGGATCCCGAAGAACCACGGCATAAAACTCAGATCCGGATCGTACTGGAGGATCTTCTCGGTCGCCTCCGCCGCCTTGATCCCGTGCGCCGCAGCGGCGAAAAAAGGCTCGGAGAATACCCACGGATCGGCTCCGTTGAACAATGAGAGTGGATCCCATTTGCCGTTGACAAGGATATGCAACGTGTTCATCACCTGTGTCCCGTAGGCGATGACCTTCCGCGTGTGCAGATCCGATTCCTTGGATCCTGACTGGTCCCCCTCTTCATCCAGGATGCAGAACCGCTGGGTTTCGAAGATCTGGAGACTGTCCCCATAGCCTTTCAGCCGCTGGGTGATCTCCTGCGCTTGCTCATCGATACCGGCGCTGGTAAGCCGGGGCATGAACCGCGCGTGGTTTCGGGCATAGTTGAGGTCGATGATTTCGCCGAGGATGGTCATGAGCGGAAGGAAGAAGCCGAAGATGCTGTGGTCGGTGCAGGAGACCGGAGGGCCTAGTTCGCGGGGGATGAAGGGCGTGGTATATTCATCGCCACTTTGCCAGATCGTGTCGTCAACAGGCTGGTAGAGAGCGTCGCATTCCGCGTCGAGGAGAAAGAGGGGCTTGTTGTAACATAGTGATAGATGTCTATCTACGGCAAAGAGAATCCACCAGGTCCGTCGCCGCTCCTCGCGCTCCTCTTCGGTGATGAGCGACGACTCGTGTTTCGGCCCATCCTCGACGACTTCCCGGTTCAGGCCGAGTTCCCGTGCGAGAGACCAGGCAACGTTCCACCATCTGATGCTGGATGCCTTGAACTCGCTGGCGGAAACAACGGTGGCAAGGTGGATATACGTAATCACATCATCCAGTGTGGTATCGGCGAGCGAGCTTATATTCTCCTCCCTCCCTGGCACTGGAGAGCTGAGGAAGCCTCCAGGTAACCTCTCCTCAAAGTACGAGCCACTCACCGGGAGTAGGGAAGTCCGGTTTGGTCGCAGAAGCTCTAGAAACAGGTCTAGCAGCTTCTCTGTGAGTTTTCTTCGCGCATTTGGAGGAGATGATAGCTCGGAGGCATCACTGGTATGCGCGCCGATCCAGAGAAGACTGACTAGCAGTGCTGGACTGCATGCCCGGGGGTTCATCGGGTGTAGAATTGAGCCTTTGCGGAAGATGTGGGCGATCACATAAGGCGAAGAAGGGTGAAGAAATCGAGGGGACATGCTTCGGAAGTATTCGTCGAGGAGGTCGCATGCTAGGGTCGCTGTCATGAATGATTGTATAAACGGCCAGCACGGCAATAAGACAGGGTATTTGAGATGTGGCATATCATGGTCTTGCCGTACACTTCCCATCCCGAATGCATCTTGTGAAAAGGCAAGAGAGATTCCCTGCTGGTCCTGAGGCCACATGGGAGGAGGTGATGCGTCAAACATGGGGACTTCTGCGGCCTTTTGCCAATCGAGTTGGGCAGGCGGTGATTCAGATGATTCCAACCCATCAGGACCGGAGAAATTGTAGAGATTGGCATGGCTGGGTGAGGTAGCTGTCGTGTTGTGGTCCATTAGCTTGGTAGGCGGCGACATTCCACTTCCATTGACAGCAGTCGAATGACCAGAGATAGACTCTGGGTTGGCGGTTGACGACACAGACGGTGATCGCTGCGGAGATGCTGGCGTAGCAATCGATTGACTTTGGGATGTCGTATGGGCCTGGCTAAGCTGCTTCTCTTTCTGTGTCCTTCTCCCCCGCTTCTTGGGCTCTCTGTAGTATCCGCACGGCAATGAGAGTTCTTGAATGGTTCCAGATCAGCATGTTTTCAGGCATAATTGTCAAGTATAATTACCATTGCAGTGCCGGCAGGGAAACTCGCCATCGCATTTTGTTCTTAGACGGTAGCACTCGTCGCATGCCTTGCTGACCCTCTGCCGCTGGAGGGAATGAGATCTAAACCGGACAGGCTTTTTGATTCCCTGCAATTGTTCCATTGTGGGGGAGGCACTGGAGAAGGTCGACGGCCGATCAGTCAAGAGTCAAGACGGATGGGCTGCACGCTGCAAACACATGCGGTACGTAGTTACGCACCGGGAGCGGGAAAATTGGGGAAATCAGGACCCCGAATGAAAACGAGGAAGTTAAGAATCGACTTAGCACGTTTGCAGGTTCTCCGCACTATGTGGTCCCCACGATATCCCCGCCTGCAATGTTTGGATGAGACGGACTGGCGGAGCGTCTAACAGTGGACGGAATAGTGCCGAAATGTCTAGACTCGAGAGGGAATCCGCTTAGGACTTAGGGCGGTCGGGAGTCAGAACGTCAAGATTCAAGAAACGCGCGGCGAATCGACCCTGACCAAGAAAGAGGGGACATTGGGTACTGTGTCCTAGTGACCACCGGCATCGCTGTCACAATATGCGTGCATTACTCCCGTCAAGGGTTCATTCGGAGTCAATATGGCATTCAGTATTCATCTTAAGACGCGCAGCGCCTGTTTGTCTCAGATGCCGTGACTCCGTCCTTACTGCCCAGACGCTACCAGTATTAGTGAGCAAGCCGCTGATCACAATTCCACACGTGAAAAAGTTTAGTGTCCTGGAAGTAATACTCTAGATATCTGGACATTTGTGAGAATTGAGAGCGTTCAATAGCCGGGCAGATATAGGCAGAAGGAGCCTCGTCCGGAGGAGCCGAACCGTGGTTGTCCACCAATCGTCTGGTGCGATGAATGAAAAGTTCGATTCTTCGACCTGGACTCCTGGAGCGTCTACCCAGTCATTATCGTCTTTTGGCAATTGGCAAGCAATATCCTTGCTCCCAGCGAGTAGGCACCTTAGTCGCCGAGCGGGTCGCCTGGGTGAAAATGAAAGTCCTGTATGCATCATGCTGCTTTTGGTATTGAAGGAGGACGCTAGATCCAGCAGCTTTTCATGATTAAAGATTGGATTAAAGAACTGCAAAGGGAACGTCCACCTCATATCTTCCTCTCATCCTCTTCATCCGTGGTTCGTATCAACGTTCCTACATCAACCGAGACAGTCGACGGAGAGGCATTGTCGTGCAGCGCTCGTACCTCCTCGAGCTGGACACATTAATATACCATAGACGACGCAGGCGTGCCTGGCTTGATTGCCCAGAAGGTCCATAACGCTTGAACTTAAAATCTCCCCTTGTGCTCACCGACCAACGAAAAATCCGTGTCTTCGTCGGACATTGGAGGCTCAGACCTTATTTCGACCACGCCAGGTAACTGAAGGTACTCCCTCCTTATACAAGTTGAGCGACGAAAGAGCCAAAAATGGAAAGCCAGATGATGACCATAAAAATCTCATACAAAGCACAGCGGGAGGCTTGTCCAGCTGTGTTGGACGTATTTAGTATTATTGGCTTCGCCCCCCATCCTGAACGTCTCTCGTCGCGTTTCATTCCTCCTTCAAGTTTCTTGAATATAGTCGTTCATTTCCTAAATCCAAGTCTTGTCTCGGCGTATGAAGACTAATCTTTCCTAGATTTGGACCGCGAAATAATGCCGAAGAATCATGGACAGTACACCGTCCTTAGAGCTGAGTTGGTCCATTTTGAGTTCGATCCGCCTCGTGAGCCTGCTCACCAGTGCGCCAAAGCACATCACTTCCTCATCTTCAGGCTACTGATGCTTGCCATTGTCAGAACCTGCGCCTTGATTGCAGCCTTCCGAGTCTTCATTATTGATTGGTCCTCCGGGCGTTGGGAAACAAACATAAACTGCTTTCATACCGGCTATTTAATCGCGATTGCTTGTAGAACAGTAGAGCGCGTACTTATTGCCGAAAAGGTTGCTCTTAGCGTATTGCGAATCCCGATGTGTCTTTGAAGAGGGCGGGTGTTTCGTTTGGGGAGATTCCCTTAAAAGCACGGGAAGTAGACTGGCCACACTGGCCATAATTAGTATTACTAGGACTTGCACCCACAGTTTCCAGGAGGCTGAGAAGGGGACCGGAGCGGCTGGAGGATTCGATCAGGTCGTTTATGCTTTGGAACGACGAAATGTATACGTAAGATGAACTATTGACATGAACAAAGCGCCCTTGTGAGCGGAAAACAACAGCATGGAAAGTCCTTCTATTTTGACCGACTACAGTCCGAAATCTTATAAAGATTTCTAGAAGGGAGATCTAACGCCACCGACGCTGGTACTTCTATTGACAACACTCTCACGACCATCTAGGTCTAATATTCCCACCTATCCTCCTCCAAAACTGATTTCTTCCCATCCACCACCCAGCCAACCCCCCCATAGTCAAGCCCGACATCATAACCACTCTCCATAACACCATCCCTTGCCACTTCGCCCGCGTTTCCACCTCGGAATACCGCATATTCCCAAAACTTACCCTAGCATACTGCGTTGCCCATCCAAGACGTGGCACGTACAAGCTCAGCCACTCCTCGACGTGCTTCCGGAACAGGTACCAGCGGGATCGGACGTCCGCACGCATTTCTTGGTAGTTGCGAATTGCCAGGTCGTTGATTGCAGCGGTGTCCGGGTGGCGTTGAGCGGAATAGGCGGCGAGCGCAGTGCTGCGGGCTTGAGCAGAGGAATCGCCCTTCGACGACGAGGCGGGCGTCCCAGTCTGCGATGCAGTCGCAGAATATTGATCTAGGATCTCGAAAAGCACGCGTACGTCTTCCATCCCGGTGTTCATACCTTGACCGTAGAATGGGACCATGGCATGAGCTGCGTCGCCTACAATAACGACGCTGGAGCCGAAGTGGTACGGCGTGCATTTGATCGATATCAATGGCAAATGCGGATTCTCCTTGTACTGCCTCACCGCATCCTCTTCCGTGATAAGATCCGGGATGATGCCAGGATAATTCTTCTGGAAGAACGGGATCACTGACCGCGGGTCCTGATCTAATTGTTCGAACTTCTCGGCCTGGAGGAAAAGCGTGCACGTGAAACTCGTGTCCAGGTTCGGGATCGCGAGGAACATGTGCGACCCGGCCGGCCAAATGTGGAAATGGTTGGGTGAAATCCGGAATCCGCCCGTCACCGATGGGGGGATCTGAAACTCACACCAAAGGGTGTCAATGTATTCTTGCTGGTAGTTCAATCGCGCGAACTTCATCAGATGATACCGCACGGCGGAATGTGCCCCGTCCGCTCCGATCATGAAGTCAAAATCCACTTCCGCTTCGTCATGCGCTTGGCTCGTCTCGCTGTTCCCGTGTGGAGTGCGTCGCTCGAACCAGGCCTTGTTCTTCCGAAAATCGGCACCAACGAGTTTGTGGTGGAAGAAGAATTTGACGTTGGGCATCGCCGCAAGGACATCGAGGAGCCTCTTGTTCAGCGCTCCGCGGTCGATGGCACGCTGGACCTGTTTTCGGTCAGTCGAATTGTTTCGAAACGAGTTTGTAAACCCACCCTCCCGTGGGCATCATATGCCTGCGCTTGGGAATACAGCTGGCCTTTGTGCTCTCCATGAATCATTCGGCCCTCAATGGGGATTGTAATATCAAAGATCGACTCCCGTAAACCCGGATAATTGGCATTTCGTATTCCATTAATCCCTCGTTCTGATATGGCCAAGTTGATAGATCGTGTGAAATTCAAGGGTATAGTCCGAGAGTCACGGAGGTCTGGATGAAGGACTCAGAGCTGGAGATGTAGAGGGTAGAGGCATTGAAAACACAATAACATAGATGGACTGAATAAAAACATAACGGAAATTCCTGAGTCAACAATAGAGTGATTCAATTGCAATGAAAGTATGTAACGACTGACCTCCACGGAGCTCATACACCTCGACGTCCTCTCCTCGTTGAGCGGCATATATCGCTGCTAAGGCGCCTACAGGACCGGCGCCAACCACAATCGTCTTCATCTTTCAAAGACCTCGACGCTCAGATATTATCGTTGTCACGGATAGATCTACAAGTCATTCAACAACTTGTAAAAGGAGGAGGAGGCATTGTCGAGGTATGACTCGGTTGACACCATTATCAGCACTTGGTGTGTTGCCTGAGGCACCGAGCGTCCAAAATCCCAGCCACCTCCAGTCCGATCTCATCCGATCCGGATTCCTCTCCGCGAGTCCGACTGTATATAAATTCTTATGGACCATCGTAAAAGCAGTTCGATATTGATGAGAGTTATTCATCCGTGTGGAAGAACATTACAATGATTGATTCCATAGCTGTGCGATTTCGTCCCAGATTCGTGTAATGTTTACACAATATTATATTACTATATTAGAGCGCATATGCATAGCGGTTCATCAAGGCCGCTCATATGCGGTCATGCCTCATCTCATATCAACAAGGGAGCACATATTCGGAGCCGGTCGAAGCAGGCGGGCTCCGTAGCAATATCAATGGTCGTGTTCCGCAGCACAGCAGCGTATTCGTGACCAAAGCCTTATTAAACCAGACGCCGCATCCCCCCCTTCATTACCATGGATCCCAATGCAGTACATCATGCCACGCTCGTCCAATTCATTCGCCCTGCGTCTCCACCGGCTTTCCTTCATTCACTGGCGTCTGAATTCTCTGATTCACCGCCGCCAATTCCGCCCCCTGCCCGCTCTGCCCTCGCCTTCTCCCGCCAAACAACGCCGGTAAGTGGCCATGTGCGGACGCCGGCCGCGCTTCGTGGTTGGAATGGCTCTCAGTGGTTTCGCCGAACCGGGCGAAGAGCCCTTTTTTCTTCGGCTTCGGCTCGTCGTTGAGCGAAACGTCTTCGAGGGTGTCTTCGTCTGGTATGGCGGGGTGGGGTCGGCGTGGTTCGTTCGTAGGGGGGCGGGGGACGCGGGGGAAGGAGAGGGTGCGGGAATCGAAGCTGCGGCGTTCGTTGTTGGGGATGGGGGAGCGGGCGGAGATGTCCTGTACGTCGGCAAATTAGTATGGCGCATTGGGATGAGGATTGGAGGTCGGGGGTTGCACGTACGAATGATCGTCGGTACGAATCGAAGGATTCTCGGGAGATATTGAACGGCTCCTTCTCGCTGAGCATACTTCGATGGTTGGACGAGGAGGTCGAGACATTCGAGCGGCTGAGCCAGGATCGTTTCTGATCCGGAGGGGATGGCTACAAAAGGCGAAAGTCAGGATCCATACAGTAGATACAAAACATCTTGCGATTTGCGCGGGATTGGCTCCTCATACCGGTAGATAGACTCCGCTGTCGTTGATTTCTATCGTGTTGTCAGATCCGCCCACATGCAATTTGGTTCACCCCGCATCGCAATGGGTAGATTCTTCAACGAACGCAAGGATCGCAGGTGGCATACCGCTCATCTTGTATTCCGTCGGCTTCTTAATGTCCAACGGGTTCGGCGACGGGCGCCTGGATTCCGGGTCGCCACCGTCATGCCCAATTGGCTGGTTCTCGTCCTGAATATCGATGGCTGGCCGGCGGAAAGGGTTGCGGATAGGCATGGCGGGGAAGGGCAGAGACACGCAGTCGTCGATTGAGGTGGTTAAATCGTTCAACGATCCCCTAGAAATGTGCAACGGAGAGCAATGTCGTGTGCGACAGGACTATGTACACAGTATGGGTGAAATGGCTGAGAGCAGTTTAAACATTGACAGCGCAAGTCGCGAGTCGCTGATTATACGGCGATCAGATGGCGCAGTTCCTCGATCGGATCAAGATGGGAAGATGCAAGGGCAATCGGAATCATCGGGCACCATTAAGGCTCGGCACCAGTGGAGTACCGCAGTTATTCCCACTTGCCGCCGGCTCCGGTGGTCCCATGGAACTGAAGGGTTGTGCATCGCCATCAGCATATCGACGTATCGTCAATGTCGGAGATTGCGCCTCGCTGACAGATGTCAACAAACTTCAGCAAACTTCAACAAACTCGCCGAGTATTTGTATACCGCAAATAGAGAGTCGCTAGCTGGTGTTTTAGACATTATTTCGTCATATTTCTGCCGTAGCCCGTATCCCACGAAGGCGCGGCGGCGTGGGTTGGAGTTATGAAAGTGGAGGGAACCTCGGTGATCTACATCCATGATGTCAGGTCGCAAGAGAGATCTTCTGCTGCTCCCTCTACATAAAACCGCGTAGTTCCCCTCAAGGAGGAAGTCTTGCGTCATTAATGGGAACGATGTGCACTTCATTGACCATAGCCCATCGGAGGAAGATGATCGCTCTACATACACCAGACAGGTCCCCTGAATTGTGATAGAAGATCGCTCAGGTGACACTGATGATGGGCGTCTAATTGAAGGGCCATAATGTCTGGATTCCAGTGTTGACATACTATAATTCCATCGATGACCGAACCCCTTAGTATCTCCGTACAGGCTAGGCGCGTCACTGTGTATCTCAGTTCTTCCTCTCTGCTTTATTAGCGACCTTGCGAATCGTCCTGATATGATTGGAGGTGGTCCTACAGCATCCACCGATGCCAGAAGCACCCAGTGCTACCCACTCTCTAACGTTCCGACCCCAAGTATCCAAAGTTGCAGCATCATTTTCGATCCAGTGCCTCGACTCTGCGTCCCAGGCTTCCCCTGAATTGGGATACACGAAGACGTTCTTCGACGTGTTTGGCACGATACTTTTCAGAGCTGAACCCACCTCCTCAGGGGGGATGCAGTTCACGCCAACAGCGATGATCTGTTCGTTCCGTTCTATTGGCGGGAGAATCTGGTCCCAACATGTGCCGTCTGCGATCATCTCAGGGTGGCCAGGTCTGGTTGTAAAGCTCAGCCAGCATCTTGCCATTGGAAACTCCGTTTCCAGGAGCCCAAGCACTGCAGTCGCTTCATCCCAGTTTGGAAACGTCTCTAAAGCAAGTAGATCCACTCCGGAATCGAGTAGAGCTGCAATACGCGGACGATGGAAGTCCATGAACTCTGGCCATGGCAGTTCATAATCTCCGCGATACTCTGCTCCATTAGCCAAATATGCGCCATATGGACCGACACTTCCAGCGACCAGGAGCACAGGTGCAGGTATCCCCGCTGCAGTTAGATGTGTCTGTGCATCTTCTCTTGCCGATTTTGCGAGCTCGGCGCTCTTCGCAATCAAGGAAGCGCTTTCTTCTGGTGACAGCCCTTGGTGCTTTGCCAGACCAATTGGCGATGCTTGGTAAGACGCGGTCGTGACAACATTGGCTCCAGCTAGGTAGGCCTCGAGATGAATCGAGCGGATGAGGTCCGGATGGGACGTGGGGAGGGGTGCTGACCATAGCGGCGTCGATAGTGCGGCAGAACCGAGAGTGCTCTCCAGGCGGGTGGACAAGGCACCGTCTAGAACAAGAAGTTCGGGGAACGACTCCGGAATCTGTCCACACGTGGACTTAGCTTCGATGTCTCTGTCCATGCTCCGACATCCACATGGCTGTTCGGGCGGTTAGCATGGTTGATCAGAACCCTGGGACCGATCATACGATTTGCAGCAAGTCTGGACCTAATTTGGAGGGGGACTGGAAGTCGTAATTTATCAGGTGTGCTGCTTAATATATGGGTACTTGAAGCGCGCCCAGCGGCGAGGAAGACCAAACGACATGAGATGCAGTGGTAATGACGAGGCATCGGAAAGCAGGAATCTGACAGAATTTGAAAATGGCAACATTATGAGCGGAAAATTCTCATGACTGTTTGTATATGGCAAGAAAGAGACGTAGTGAACGATGGAATAGATTCCAAGTGTGCTCTGGAAACTGAGAAATCTCGCGGCTTCATTGCTGGAGAAGATCCTTGTGACATACCTATCCAGGAAGTGGAAATGTAAGAGGCACAGTCTTAAAATGAGTGCAATATATCGTACATACGTTGAGAGAAAGAATGAAGGATTTGGCGCCGTGGAGATGGTGTTTTCTATCAAACGGTCAGATCCGAACAAGGGGAGGCTGGAGAACAATTTCACGATGTCTATTATTATTATGCATGAACTTACCTATGAACGAAACATTAGTGAGTACTCCGTAGTAATAAGGCCCTTGTAGTTTCCTACTGTAGTGTGCGTATAGTTGATTACTACGATTAACTACTCGTACCGCGCAACTACGTGTAGGTATGTATAGTGTCGTCATTAGGTAATTACAATATTACAGGTATTGGACAGACATGTTGTCGCAGGCCAAGGCATGAGCTCTACAGCTAGGAGTCCAAGGCTACAAACTGCATTAATAATCTTGCCGTGACTCTCGTAACTATAGATATCTGTAGGGGATCAGGCATTCAGCTAGAACACAGAACTTACACACAACACACTATGGTATACAAACAACTTCGCTGCTGGAACAACAGCACCTCACTCCCAACCATTTTAGCACATCACATACGACACATGTTCTTAAAAACACTAGATGGTCTTTGAAAAGCTTCCTCCAAGTTCTTCCTAGACTATCGACGTGGGCGCGGCATTTCTATCGACTCTTTTCTACTAGTTTGCACAGTGTATCTGGCCATCAGTTCCTACTCCACAGGATTTTCCCTCATTCGAAGCAGCCGCAGCAACTGGTGCACTGCTCAGATTCCCCCCAATACCATAAGAGCCCAGCTCGTACTCCAGTCCGAACCAACAAGAGACTTCTGGAGTATCTAGTCATCCATCCCAACTGCCAACACCCAAGTCGATGTTCACCTGTTATAACAGGGGCTAGCACTCTCTCAAACGGAACCCCTAGATCAATCCAGTTGCGCCAGCTGCTCCCAAGCCATGGCTTATGTCTGACATAGTAATTCGCTCCCAGCGCAAACACATCCAGCTGTTTAGAGCTGCAGCTTACAACCTTAGGTGAGGACCTTAATTGCCATCTAAGGTCCACCTAGTCGGCGCCCCAAGCCCTCCCAATCTAGGCATTGTGAAGCATCGAGTCATCCGACCCAATCCCAAACATATCAATCCTGCCCGGGACACATGAGACAACCGCAGGCCTGCCCTTGAGCTTCCCGCCGATGCTAGCCCATTCCCCGTCCCAATGCTGGCCTTCGTTCTCGCCCTACGCTTTATGCGCCATCCCATCCGATACGTTCCGGGCAAATGCGTTGAGCCTCTTCTCGCCCCATGTTGAGACGGCAGGCGGCGACCCGCAGTTCTCGCCTGAGGTCCACTGCCCGTCCCAGTGCTTGTTTGCACACAGCTTCGTGTACCTCGCACTGTTGCCTTGTTCCCCGAAGACATCGAGGCTACCTTGGGCCGAGGACACGGCGACGGGTGGGCAGGTGAACACCCTACCCAGGTCGACCCAGGCCGCGTCCCACCCGCTGGCGTTGCCGGACTTTGACGAGCAATTGCTTCGAGCTACTGAGCTTCGAGCTACTGAGCCTGAAGATGGATGTCCGCAGCGTGGAGCTCCAGGACGCCATTGTGGGGACTTGCGGGCAGATGGTGCCGCGGCAGGTGCTCGGCGGCGATGTAGCATCGGGGGCTGCAATATCGGCGGTGGCGGTCCATGTCACGCTGCTTAACGGGGCTCGAGAGGTGACCAGGGAACTGGCAAAGATTGAGTTCGATTATTGACGGCTCGATTTTTTTGCAGTATAACTCACCTTGGGCTCGAGTGGTCGCGCCCGGCCCGCGTCGAATCTGTTCCGCCCACTGCACCTCCGATCGTGCCAGCAACAGCTACGAGGACTAGAAGGGCATTGAGCAACCACAATAGGCGTCTTCGCGACGTACCTTTTCCCGTCGTCGGCCGTCGCGATTGTCGCGCGACCATCATGCTGTTCAATGTGATCCACACTTGCAGGTACAGCCTCTGGCAGGTTCAGGAGGGCCACCTCTATAGTAACCCTGGATATGAAAATCGCCGTTTGCCGGGGGAATCCTCCATTGCTGCCACGCTGATAAAGGCTGGCAGGGCCAGAAAAAGTGGTAAGATTGCGATCTCAACCTCATAAACCACAGCAGTACTCCTGGTACTGGACAGCAGAGCGGGATGCAAAACCGCTTCCCCTCCGTCGCGCCACTCAAAAGCTCATATTCCACATGTCAAAGCCTCACTTTCTGTGTACCCCGGTTTTCGTGCACCTTGACACGGTTGTGAATGATACGGAGTACAAGAACTGCAGTTACCAATTCTATTATTCTACACTAGGTATCTAGGAACTGGTATCTTTGCTGAATCATCCTGTGTATTGTGTACTTGGGCAGGTACCAGTTGTAGCCAAGGCCCCGAACTGTTGGCTCGTCCGGGCTCTAGCCTCGGTAACCCCCCTACCAGCAGGCACATCCCTCCAGTTTGCATCAAACCCTTCACCATCCTTCCCACTCTTCGGATTCATCCAGCGGTTCTACTCGCCTCCGAACCGCTCTTCGCCCCAATGCAATATCGAGATGCCGTATGAATGGCTAAAAAGGTTTGTATACGTATATTTTCTTTTTCATCAAATCTTATTCGACGAATCAAACGAGGGAAGCCATTCTTTTCCCCTCCTCGGACAGATGTTGCAATGACAGATGTTGCAATGACAGATGCTGCAACGGGATTCATGGCTTCAGCTTATTCTGCATTTAATTGATTGCTCTTATTGGAATGCCAAACCTAGGAAAAGCCAATTGCCCTCCTTGTGCAATATTGTGCGTACGGAGTAGAAAAAGACCGGCTGGCGGTTCGAGGCATTCCTACCTTTATAGCTGGCCTGGATAATTATTGTATAAAAAGCTCATTAGTTCTCTTCATTGGAGTCTATATCCTCCGTTTCATACTCCAAAAGTACAGCTCCGATTTCCTTCAGTCACTCCTTTCTGATTTGAGCATTGTTCGGAGAACAGTCTCCTTGCTGCAGGCAGCCATAAGGCCATCGTTCATCGTCATTCCTTATCTGCTGTATTGTTAACAATCCCCCCTGGTATCCACCATGCTAGGCTCTCTGCTAGTTGCATCTACCCTCCTTCCATTCGTCTTGGCTGGCGAATTATGGCAGCCGATACAGCGATCCCGTTTCCAGATCGTCCTGAACCGGCCTATGAAGGTAGACCCTCAAGGAAATGTCTCTCCGGACGCCACAATCTTCGATATCGACCTGTTTGACAACGATCCGACGACGATTGCCACGCTGAAGGGTCAAGGAAAAAAAACCATCTGCTACTTCTCTGCTGGGACGTACGAGCCGTACCGTCCAGATAGCCGTCAGTTTCAGAGAAATGATATGGGGGCCCGACTCCCGGAGTGGCGGGATGAGAAGTGGCTCGACGTTAACAGCCAGAATGTCCGCAAGATCATGGCCAACCGTATTCAGCTTGCTGCCGATAAAGGCTGTGATGGGGTTGATCCAGATAACATGGGTATGTCTTCCCACGTTTTCCATTACGACTTGGAGATATCTAACTATCACAGATGGCTACACGTATCGCCGCAACGGAGTGAGCCTCCGCAAAGCCGATACTGTCAAATACATGCGTTTCCTCTCCACAGAAGCCGAGAAGCGTGGCCTCTCCATCGGCCTCAAAAATGCTCTTGACATCGTCGAGGATGTTTTACCCTTTACCCAGTTCGCCGTGAACGAACAGTGCGCAGAGTACAAGGAGTGCGACGCCTATCAACCGTTTCTCGATGCTGGCAAGCCGGTCTTCCATATCGAATATCCGAAGGCCGCGCCCCGGATCAGTGGGAAGGATGTGCAGAAAGCATGCGAGGATAGATTTACTGGAAGTAGCATGGGAAACTTCTCGACCGTTTTGAAGAATTGGGATCTTGATGGATGGGCGGCGTTTTGCGATGGGAGTTCCGCCGAGACGGCCGTTTTGTAAAGACAATGGTTTGTTTATGTTCTCATTCTGTATTATTATCGCCCTTTTCGGACAGACAAACGGATATGATATGAGTAACTAAAAGGCGCACTCGGGAGCAGATATGATATGAATTTCATCGCTGGTATTTATCGGTAGCTGGAGTGCTTCGATTTCGAGTGATCTCATTGGATCGTCCCCCGATGCCATGCATCCTTCATCTCAATCCTCCCAAGTCCCAACCCTTTTCATTCATCTTTCATCATCATTTAATCCAGTCGCCACCGAGACATTTGGGAACAGTATTGATGCTCGCAAGTCCTTCCGATTTAGACATTCTACGCGTCTAAAATGCTACCGTAAGGCTCATAGACCTTCCCTTATGGCATCCGTTTCAAGCCACATGACGAGGCCTTGCTAAGGCTCTGGCAAGGCTGACCGCTGCGCTCTTGGCGACAAAGTCATGATCGGCGGAATATGGTGCTCTCAAACTCCCATTTGCAGTTAGACGCCGACCGAGAAGACCGATATGTGGGTATTCCCCATTGCAAATTCCAATTCCTGTAGACTGTTGTGCAACTATTCGTATGGTAGTATATACGCCTGGCAAGGCAGGAAGAGCAAGGTTGCACAGATGCACATCGATACTTGTTTCGATCAATTGCGATGTAGGATATCCGATATCACGTAAGAGCTCGAAATTCCAAGATATGCATTATTGAGGCACTTTGCGACCTTAAATATGCGACTCTGATGGACGTGGTGCTTGGCAATCACTGCTGCCATTGACCTTATCCATTTGTTATAAAGGGAAGTCGCCTCCTTGATCTTCTACGGCTATGGAGTCACTGCACACCCGTTTGTCGCTAGTCACTGTGGTATTCCTGTTGGTATATACTCTCTCAATGCTCATATCATCGTATAATTCGGCCCTGGTCTGCCTGGCCTTCTCCTTACCGACTCTTTCTTTGGCAGGTGGTCACCCTCATCACGCTCGCGAACGGTGCTCCTTCGGTGATCGCTGCTGGCCCTCATCCCAAGAATGGCGGACATTCAATAAATCTGTGTCGGGCCGTTTGATTGCAAGTGTCCCAGCAGCATTACCCTGTCATGACCCGGATTTCAACGAAGGTGACTGCCAAGCTGCCCGGACAGGGTGGGAGGACAGCTTTTGGCGGACAGGAGAGCCGGGCGCTTATAGCGCAATTGTCTGGGAGATGTGGAATGATTTATGTCTCATCAACGGCACTCAGGAAGAGAGATGTGGACAGGGCATCGTTCCGAAGTTGTCGGTTGATGTTCAAACGGTTGAGGATGTGCAGAAATCTGTCAACTTCGCCATGGAAAAATATCTCTATTTGGTGGTCAAGAACACCGGACATTGCCAGTGAGTTATCCTGAACAGTTCGAACGGCACCTCTCACATGTGGGCAGTTTAGGACGCTCAAGCGGAAAGGGGGGCTTCTCTATCTGGACACATAACATGAAGGGTCGAGATTGGCAAGACTCTTTCGTGCCGAAAGATGCTCCGGCTGGAACGAGTGGCATTCCTGCAGTCACCCTTCAAGCAGGAGAACAATGGAGAGGTATGCCAATTTATATAGGGCTCCGTTAGCGAGCCGCAAAAGCTAACCAATGCAGACATATATATCGATGGCTCGGAGCGGAACCGTATCGTGGTTGGAGGATCTGCAAGGACAGTCGGTGCCGCTGGTGGGTATCTTACAGGAGGCGGTCATTCTCCATTCGCCCACTTCTACGGTCTTGCGGTCGATAGTACGTCAATTCTCTAGGATCAGAGGCGTTGGAAAGACTAACACAGTATAGATCTACTGGAAGTTAGCTTGGTCACAGCCACCGGTGAAGCCAAAATTGTCAACCAATACACGGATCCCGACTATTTTTACGCGGTACGAGGCGGCGGAGGCAGTTCTTGGGGAGTGATCACGTCCGTGACATACAAAACTCACCCGTCCCCGTCCCACATGCACGTGGGACTTGTCCAGTTCAACGGAACGGACGAGGCCAGTCGTCGATTGATTCTTGAAAAGGCCCTTGCCGCCATTCCTAGCGTCACGGAAGGTGGCTACATTGGATATGGCGTCCAAGACCAAGGCTTTCAAGGTCTCTTCTCTCAAGCAAATGCTACTAACGATACTTTCACGAAGGCCTTTGCGCCATTTTTTGAGATAACCCAGCTTCCTGGAGTTAGTGGTCAAGTGTTTGGATTCAAATTGCCATCCTGGCGGGCCTACATCGATACTTTCCTTACGGATCCGAACATTGCAACAAACAATGTCGATACCACTAGACTCCTGACGAAGAAAGTGCTCCAAACGAAGAACAAAGAGCTGGTAGACTTAGCATTCAGTTACGAAGGGGGCTGTGGTTTCAATTTTAGTAAGCCATCCTGGATACTGTCGCACTGGACCACAACCATCTACTGAAACTAATCGATCAATAGTCGGCAACGTCGCCCAGGCTGAGCGGGACAACGTGGCAACGCACGACATCTGGAAAGAGAGCCACACTATCTTCAGCATCGGAAGTAACTACGAAGACGATGCTCCAACACCGGAGAAAGTTCGCAAACGACGCCAGACCTTAGAGATTAGCAAACGCTTGACGGAGATCGTAGGGGAGGACGGTGGAACATACATCAATGAAGCCAGCCCGTAAGTGAATCTGGGTTCCTTTCTCGTCCGTTCTCGTATTGGCTGCCCCAGCTGCATGCTCGTTAGCATTATGATCTCAAACAAATGAGTACCGGCGTGATGCCTAATTCGCAGATTGGAGATCGGAGTCGCTTGTTTGAGTGGTCTCCTACGGTGGACGGTTCCGCCTTGTCGTCCTCGGCTTTGATACTTGAACAAAGCTAACACCACGCTTCCAGGTTCGAGCCGGATTGGCAGAACGTGTTCTGGGGTGCGAAGTACAAACGCCTCTTGAAGATCAAAAGAAAGGTCGACCCCACCAACTTGTTCGTCTGTAACCGCTGCGTGGGTTCAGATTTACTGTTTGAGCCATGGTCCAAACTTTGAGGGCCATTCTCTATTTCCGCGAATCGGAGTCATGGTGATAAAAGGGCACGGAACTTCTTCCAGAAAGTAATACGAGTGACAGTTCGGTTGTCAACCCATCCATTAATGGCCCCTATTATGTTTCCAAATATGTAATCTAAAAAACCTTTATTATTGTTGAGTTTCAAGGGAGACGTCTGAACCACGGTGCCGTGAACTTTGCCATTTAGCTGGACTTGGCGGCAATGGCGCAACTTTCTGTCAGAGCATAGCGAATATTTCATACAACAGCAATCGACCTTAGCGAAAGGGGGATGCAGAAATGCCATCGAAATGTTCGAGTTTGTGGTACTCTTGGGCAGCAACACGTGCTGGAATGGTCAGGGGGCGTTCTTGGTCGCTTAAAGAGTCCTCCTGAAACCTCACTCATACACTTTCAACTTCAACTTCGTCATCAAATCAGCTCAGGACCGCCCAACTCCGTGTGCTAGCAAGCACATATTCCGTTTATGTCTTCACCCATTATGCGACGCATTAATGGCCTAGTAGGTTCCGGATTACCGGATATGAAGGATTGTCTGCATCAAACCGTCAGGTACTCTCGGCGGCAACGGTGAGAGGAGTGGGTGTAG
The DNA here is from genome assembly GCF_010015585.1 of Eremomyces bilateralis CBS 781.70. NCBI lineage: Eukaryota > Fungi > Ascomycota > Dothideomycetes > Eremomycetales > Eremomycetaceae > Eremomyces > Eremomyces bilateralis. Next base: position 1,467,731 of record NW_022985067.1, read on the forward strand.
GTAATGGCATCCCAGAACTTCAAAAGGGCTAGCTTTCGCATATCACGAAGTATTTCTTAATCACCAACTTCAAATTGCTTACGATTTTGGGTCTCGCACTGTTCTCTCTCCTTAACCTGTCGTTTTCTTTACTCCATTCGCTTCTCTCGCGCAGGTCGCCCGCTATACTTTCCTTTAGGCCAAGCCTTAATTGCCTTTGCAAGTCGATCTCGCGATTTATTTGTCATTTTTTCTACCCAGAAATCCATTATTTATAGTTAAATATGGCAAAGTATGCAGCTTTGTTGAGTGTTTTGATTGTGATGGTGTCCGCACGGTAAGGATTCCACATATTATGGCTTTGGCTAGTACTATAATGCCTCTTATCTCACACCTCTTCGTAGCTTCAATCAAGAACAGATCCCGATTCCAGCAATCCAAGCTGTCAACGGTGGCGACCCTGGTGAAGCCCCAACCATCGCCGGTGCAGCCATAAGCGACCTCCTCGGAGCCGCCAATGCTTGCAACAAGGTACGTACTCCTTACCCCATTCGAGAAGACCGTGACTAAACTTTTCTTAGCTCGCTCGAGGCGATCAAATCCTAGGCCAACTGGGTAATGGAGCTGATGCTGTTGCCGCAGCCCAAGGAATCGTTGGGGCTGAGAAGAACTTCAATCCCTCCGCAGCCGCTATCCCAGTCATCTGTGGAGACCCAGCCCTCCCGTCCAATCCGCTCATTCGCGGAATCACCCCATTGATTGATCCTGACGTTGTCGGCTCTGATATCGCAAATGCACTTGCAGCGCAGACTCTGCAGAATCCGCTCACCGCGAATGGCAAAAGCGTGGCTCAGTTGCTCCAGGAGAATGGGTTCTCGAATTTCACGGTGCAAATGCCCGATGAGTCAACTACGGCGATCGAAGCGCAAGCTGCTGGCGGAGAGGCAAATCAAGGCCAACAGATCAATGAAAACCAGAGGCTGCAGATCAATGGCAATCAAGGCCAACACAATGACACGAATCAGGGCCAACAAAACCATGGCAATCAAGGCCAGCAAAATGACAGGAATCAGGGCCAACAAAACAATGGCAATCAAGGCCAGCAAAATGACGGGAACCAGGGCCAACAAGGCCAGCAAACGGTCACCGTGACTGTGACTGAGACTGAGGCAGCTGCCTGCACAACTGCTGCCGCGACCGCCGCCGAGGCTACCGCCACAGCTCCTGCAGCTCCCGACCAAGCAGCAGGCAATGGCGGCAACGGCGGCAACGGCGGCAACGCAGGCGTCCAACAAAGCACCATCGCCGGCCTCGACTTCGGCCAATGCGTCCCAACGATGAAATTCGAAGGCGGGCTCGGGGGGCGCCCCGCGACGGAGTTCACCTTCCTCCCGATCGACCCGCTGTGCGCGCAGGGGCAGCAGGAGGCGCTCAACCCGAACATCATCACGAATCGGATCTGCGACCAGCTGACGAACGTGTGCGGGGCGAACGACGCGGCGAAGGCGGCGTGTCGGGAGGCGCAGGCGGCGATCGAGGCGCTAGGGACGAGGGATCAGGGGACGGCGGATGCGTGGAATGCGGAGTTGGGGTTTGGGGGTGCGGCGGGAAGGGTGAGGCGAGGCCGGATTATGAGGAAGCCGATTTCTCGGGGGTAGAGGTGGTCTGGCTACAGATGGCTCCCGGTGCGATAGAGCCGCGGAAATGACCGTGTGTTCGAAAGGAAAGGGGTTGTTGTTTTCCGACGGAAATCCAACAATGTAGGGTACCTTAGTGTTGAATCCCTGCTAAAGAGATGCTTTACATCATTCAATTGAAACGCATGATCTACAACTTCGGTGCCGTCGCGGAACGGCATGCTCTGGGTATCAATTTCAAAATTGGTGTACAGCTTAGGTAGGGTAAAGTATCAAAACGACTGAACCTTCGCTCTAAAAATGCCATGTGCCGGAAAAAAGAGAATACAAACCCTGGGTATCAACTTATGAAAATAAAATCAAGGGCCTTTGGCCTCGTATATCAGGCCATTGCAGCTCAACACCGTTCCAAGACCCTGGTGGATTTCGACCTGGAATGGCTGGAACGGGACTCTTTCACCATCGATGCTAATGTATCCGTCCTCCTGATTCTTCGGGATGAGGCGGTACGCGACCACCTTCTCGTAACTCACGTACTTTTGCTGAAACCAGGTGTCGTTCGCAACTGCTCCCATGCATTTGAATGCCTGCAGCCGCGGGACGTCGCTGTACATCCGCACGAGATCGATATGGCCGTCGTACGGGAGAGAGGCAGGGAATATTTTGGTGTCGGGAGCCAAGTAGGCCATGGTGCCTGCAATGAACATGGCCATCTTGTCTTCGGGATTTGTCTCCCACGACTCGGGGATTGGGTCATTGATGGTGCCAAATCGAAGCGGTGGAAGTGGTGCATCTTCCCCTACCGCCGGCCGCTTCCATGACTTCTCGATGGGCTGCGTGGTTTGTTCTAAATAAAATGACTTGATGTCCTCCTTATCCTTGATAGCTGTGCAGATGGCGATGTCGCAGGGGTACGTCGCCTTGCGGAGAATGCGAGTTACCATTCCGTACGTAAACCGTTCGGCGCCCATCCAGCGGAGATGCTCGGTCGCGAGGTCGGATTCGGCAATCTGGCCGTATGACTGCGAAAGGAAGGAAAGGGTACGTTGATCCCCCTGTGTGATGGACATCAGGTCGAGGGGTGTCCGTACCCCCTTGACGACTCTCAACGCAGCTAGGCTCGGGCTGTCTGTGCCAGCGAGATTTAAACTCATGGAGTTTCCGCTACCGCAGGGAAGTTGGACCACGGCAATTTTCGACAGCGCATATGCAGCATTTGGCTTCTTTGCAAGGCCGTTGAACACCTCGTACGGAACGCCGTCCCCGGAGCAGCACGCTACCACATCCCATGCCTCAACGTCGAGGGCTTGCGCGATCTCGACGCCATGTCCATGATATTCCGTTTGTTCCACTGAGATTGTGCAACTAGCCCCAGCAAAGATCGGCTCGATGTCTCGAAGGTAGTATTTCGCTGCTTTTCCTTGTCCTCCGAATGGATTGATGATGACTTTGATGCGCTTGTGCAATAGCGCCTTGCCATAAGCAAGGCTCAGGAGGCGAGCGACCCACGTTTCCACGTTGTCCAGGGCAGTTTTGTCAATTTGATATGATGTGAGTATAGGACGGGCCGTGGAGGAGGTGGGATGTACGGCGTAGGTGATTGTGACTTGGGTTGACATATGAGACACCCAAAGGATGTCAGAGTAGGGAATGGACTTCGTAGGGGAACGGGCTAGACACTATGAGCTCCTATGCGACCCAATGTTAGGCGCTGGATGTAATACGTACCGCGACGCTTCAAGGGTAAACCGCAACTGCTGGTCCTCTTTGTGACAGGCTCATCCTCTGCCAAATGTCAGAATCTGAATCTCGACTCCCAGGGATGGATTTATTACCTAGTACTAGTAACGAGTCTGTTCCCAAATTCAGAGTCGCGCCTTTGCCCGTCCGGAGCATCAAGGTAATGTCCCCGGAAGCATCGGGAGGATGCGCTGCTGCTTCCGGGCTGGATTCATGGAATGGATTCGCCATCGCGACAACCGGATGTATCAACACTATCCGTCTAGAGTAAAATGTCTACGAAGGCAAACATCCTCAAAGGCGATCTTCAGTCTTCTCCTTAGAAGGAGAAGGTTCTTGGAATCATCATAACTGGATGTAGTACCTCAGGACAAAGCGCTGCTGCTTACGAAATGGAAGTCACATTGGTCGTAATGTAACTTAGGATCTGTAATATGACCAATGAAAGATGATATATAGAACATCTCAGGTGACTAATTGTATTTATGCCTGAGTGCCTTGTGATCCATTCAGATTCAGGTTCCAGATGACCTGGATGACCTGGATGACCTGGAGTCCAAATGTGTTTGTGTTCAATTATCAGTTAGTTTACCGAAACTACATAACTAGTTAGTTACCGAAACTACATAGTTAGTTAGTACTGTAACTAGAGGGCGGTAGCAGTCGAAGGGTCGTATTTCATTCCATCAGACTGCAACCAGACGATTACCTCCTCCCTGAAAGCTCCAGTGCTCTGCTCTCGACTGTCACATTACACAAGGGAATCAGTTCATCAGTGTCTTGAGTCATTTCATTATAATCATGGTTGCTAAACCTTCGTCATCTTTTCGGTTAACAGGTGTATACAATATGCGCCTGTTGAACTCTCCCTCTCGTCCGCTTTCCGTACCAAAGTCTCATTCGCTGGCAGCTCCAACGCTACACAGCTCCACTCTAGCTGCAGCATCTAAGCAACCGTTGGTCGATTGCATGAACGCCAAAAAACTTGTCATCAACGCATTCTTTTTTCAGATCCAGCCTCCAGTTGACTGGATGGCGCGAACCTCGGATGCGCTAGAGGAGTCGTGCGACTTCCTTACATATATCCAATGCATAAATCGTCTCTGGTGTCCCGCTCCGCCCGTCTCTTAGTAGCGGATGCATTCATGCAACTTCCCTAATATGGCCGACCTGCATTAGCAGCAGCATCGACAATTCGCAGTGTCGCCACAACGACGACTTGATCCAGCGTCGCATCAGGATCTACGGCAAGCTTCAACGCTCGTATCGTGACTTAGTCCAGAGGGGTAGCTCTATTCGGTTTGGTCAAATGCCATTCCGGACGTTTCGGTCCATTGCTGTTCAGTCTTTCTTTCGAGCGCTAAGTGTAAATCTCCTCCGGAGCTTGTTCTTTGTTGGCGACATGGGCGCCTGGGCCTCTACGGGACTTCCCGGAGTCGAGGATGAGCTGGCGGTGCTGCTGCCGCTTCGAGAGCTTGAGCGTTGGATGGTTTCGTTAAGGATGTCGTCCAGGCTAACATTGCGGTCAGAGAATATGGGCGCGACTGACGTGTCGATATGTTCGGTGAACTTCGATGAAGCCATGGCGACTATGTTTGGAGGTTTCTAGCGGGTTGGAGGGAGTGAGAACTTGTTGGTAGGCGAAAAATTGTGACTGTGACGAGGGTTTGTATCAAGGATGATGTCTGATATCTCGAAGAAGTGGCGTGTATCTGCCAAACAACAGCTGATATAGATGGGGAGTCGGCTTTCAAAAGAGTTTGATTCAGGGTATAATTATGTCTGTATTCTTCATCTTCGGCATTCTGCGGGCTTGGGGATCACCAGGCATTTATAAAAAGTGCGGCCAGAGTGGCACACACGACTCACGACTCACGAGGGTGTCACACGCCCATCTCCTACAGCGTTGCCGGCGTCGCACCGCCGTCACCCTGTCGCGCACTCGCGTCGAAGAGCGAGAGAGGATCAGAGGACCCCCCCGGCCTGAGAAGCAACGGTTCATGATTGATCGGCACGCACGGCAGTGCGGCCAGAGTCGCCAGACACAGAACTCAGGGTCCAACCCCCAGCAAGACCCGAGTCTAGCCCTTAGCATGGGCGGGTCTCTCCGGAGGGCGGAGATGATTTGCGGTTCATCAGATCCCCGTTTTGGCGAGTCAGTCCTGGTTCCAAGAAAAATCTGTGGATGCTCGAATGCATACACTGCGACTGTCTGCGAGCTAAATCCTTAAGTTTAGTGGGGGAGGGTCGAACAATATGACAATATCCCTTGCAAGTTGAGATGGCGAAATGAGTTGGGCGAAACACGAAACCTGTTCCGAATCTCAAAAATCCACTCGAATGTCCTTGAGGGCGCATGGAATCCTCGTTAATGTTGCCCCTTCCAACGGTGGATCCAGATGGACCAAAATGCCCAAAACCGCGGAGGATCGACGACGACAAAAACGCTTGTCCAGTTTGCTAGGGGTCCTCGCAGCATCGGAACTGCGGAATCCTCAGGAATTTCATCCTGCATTCTCTCGTTGCGTGTGGAATTGCCGCAGACCTCACCTCAAACCCTTGACGGATCCCGAACCGTTGACTGTGGCGAAAGGGTCTCGTGCTTCAACAAAGCGGGCACGAGAAATCAGTTGCGCCGACTCGAAGCGGAGCGAGATGATTCGCAGAGCTCTTGGGCGATGTTGAATGTCGAGGCATTTCTGGCATTTTCCAAGATCCGGGAGCCGGTAGGACTTTTCATCGTTGTGGCTTGCAACTAATGCGCGATTAGGCTCAATTTGTGATGGTTGCCACACTATAATTGGCACTGGTCTCGTGCCCCTCATAATTATGGTGTTGCCTGTTGGCCTCTTCGAATAACAAGCCAACGAAAATGCCAGACACCAACCTTGTCCCGCCAACAAAAAGGTCCCTCAGTACTTCCGTTGAAGAACCTCCCCTCATGGTCTTTGGTTGGGAACAGCAGTGGCTCAACCAGGTCTAGAGCTTCACTGAAGCATGAAATCCATCCTATGCAACAGGTGATGCTCGACTGGAACTAAACTTGGACAATAGCTGATTCCTTGTTGTGATGCTTACGCGCCCCTCTAAAATTTCCTCTTGAATTTGGGTGGATTCTCACTTTTCCCAGACTGGATAGGTACATCGAACGTTGGGCAATATCATTGGTTGTAGACTTCCCGAAGAGAGTCTTTGTCGTCGATCTCACCACACCATGTATGATGCAGCGAGTTACAGACTACAGCATACCCTGGTGATCTTGGACAAGCCTCGTCTATCTAGATTCAAGCTCTTTCGGAGTACAGGGTAACCTTCCGGCTTCAGGGTCCCAGACGCTGTTCCCCAGGTTTCAACGGACTGGTATGAATCCGAGCATGAGCTTCATAATGAGTCCATATCGGAAGAGAACAAGTACCAGTACCATAGCACGACTCCAGTCCACGATTTCCTTTGTTCAGACATGCAAATGGGATTTAGCCATGATGCTGCGTAACCATCTCATATCCTCGATGACGACATTTCGGACTGCTGGTCCATTTTTCGTACATCCTTAAATATATTCGGTATACTTCGAACTCGACCGTATCGGAGATGATTTAATCAATTCCCTCCCCATTGTGGTTGCACCATGCCAATCCTAAGTCAGGGATATTCATGGGATTTAAAAGGAGTCTGAATTTAATCCTTTATCGTCACTATATTTCCCTGTATCCAGGCGCCGATTCTTCGGGTACGGATGACGGTTAGTGTCATTCTGCAGGAGTCCGTGTGCTCTATACCGTGAAGATGGTCCATGGTTACACGGAACTAATTCTGGTCATTTAGTTCCTGCGGTGGTTGATGTTCGCAATACACGATCAATCCACAGGAATATCATCTTCTTCTTTCGCTACTACCTCCACATGACGAGCCAGGGAGCGCAATCGGTCATTTGAACCGGGCCATCTTCGCCATAAAGCAGGGCCACGTCCACCGTCAGCAACCTTCGGAGATAAGCACGAATTTGCATGGGAAGCTGCTGGTCAAGGAGAGGAATCCGCGATTTACCGGAGCATGTTGATTGTGGCAGTCTGCAGTTGAGATGCCAATTAGTAGAGGTATTCTTTGCCGCGAAACTTGCCGGCTTAAGTCAAACTCGGTCCCTTGGAGAATTTAAGAGAACCTTAAACCATGGGTTGTAAAAGGATATGTCATAAATTTGAGGTCTACAATCATCACAATCCCGTCTGCATTTAAGACCGGATAGCGAGCCCCGTTGATATGACATCACCGCTGCCTCTTTGTACACCCACTCACACCACTGTAGTGCCCTGATTGACATTTCAAGCGAATTTCTAAACGATTGGCCCAGGTTAGATTAAAATGATAACTTGTGATATCCAGCCATCCAGGACACACTCTACTAATATAGCAAAGCCATATACTAAAGAGGAAATATGGTGATCGCTGTATATCGAAGCACAATCCTTCCTCTTCCCTGTAGAGAGCAGAGTCAAGGTACAAAGGCCTTTGTCGACAAACTCATTGTACAGCACTAAAACTCTAAAGTCTGGCTTCGTAGCATTTAACGCCTCGAGGATGTGGAACAACAAAGGTTGCATACTAACAATGAGGTAACAAGAGGATAACTAACGAAATACTAACTAACTAAATTATTGTTTAAGGACCATACCTAGTGATACCTTTATATCAACTCCTAGACTATAGACTCTGGAAGTGCCAGTATAAATTCCTATCAACTGCATATCCTCATCGACTCATTCAATTGTTTCTTCTAAAATCCTGGCTTAGCCACAGTGCTTACTCAACTCAGTCCAAGCAGTATCATAAAAACGATACCGATTTAAATTGTCGTGAGAAGGGTATCCACACCACTCTATTCGCCTGCGGGTTTTGACGACGGTTATTCCCGCTGAACAGTAATTACGAGTCCAACGAGCTCAAGTGGACTAAAATTATAGACAAGTGCTACTGCTGCCTTAAGGGATATAGGCGCAATGAGAAGAAGCACCTGAAGAATTGCACATACACTTCCTGATGTAGGTTAAAGACTAGTCACAAGAGATGAGAGGTGGAGGGATTGAAAATCAATAGGAATTCACAAATAATAGTCAAATCAGTGAGCATAAACCCTAATCCCAGTCGCCTATAACCTAAATTAATCCAATGGGAGTATCTATACTTCTCCATCCTAAATCCATTACGATCCATCATAATTGATGCGTGGTTTGTTTCATTGATTGGTAACTTCTCGCTTCCGCCTCCTAAATATCCTTCCCAGTCTCGAACTGCAGCAGTAACAAGCCACCAGAAGCCCGCCACACCACCGAGGACCGAAGCGATAATGATAGTCTTGATGATCTTCTTATGTGTCAGGCCATGGCTTTTGCCAGCGCTCGAGGCACGTTGCGTGGACGTGATAGTTGAAGTTGATGTCGCGGGAAGCGGGGGCTGGGTCACTCGCTCGCTGTTTATGAACTCGGTGACCGCCGTTTCGCTTGCATCCCGCCCGACTAATACGCCATTTGCCGTGATGCGGAATCCTGCACCAAATCTCGACTCCTGCCTGGAAGTGAGTGTTAAGACGGAGGGAACACTAGTCGGTCAACCAGATCGAAAAGGTCAACGTTCGACATCATTCTGATAGATTTATAGCACGATGGATATCGGTAGTCCGCATACATGACCGCGGTACTACCTCTGGTCAGCCGTGTGGATGCCGTCGACACGGTATAACCGGACGGGCAGCGGAGGAAATTGTTGCGCTCGCTGCGATACTGTTGAAGTCGCCGCCGGAGTAGCGGTACCCAGGGTTGCTGTGGGTGCGACACCGTGATCTGTCCTCGTCGTGGGTGCTTGTACTATTGATCCCGAATAGCATGAATTGTCCTTTCCAAGAACCGGGTACTAAACAATGAAGAAGTTCCTATATTCCCCGACACTGTCGATGCTCGGTGAACAAGTAAGTACTGGACTTCGCGAATACGTCGCGTCGACATCGGGACTAGAGAGGTGAGGGAGAAGTGTACGTCATTAGCGACTCAAGAGTGACCTATGCGAAGACTTGAGATGTTAATTAGTCGTGCGGCCCATTCGAATTTTTGAGATAAAGTTGATCTTGCGCCTCCAGCGCAAGGATAAACTCCTTCTTAGATATTGGATGCAATGGAGAATTCTTACTACGTATTCATCCCTTATTGAAAGGTTGAGTTGTTGAGGCTTTTACGGTCGGTAGGCCAACTGCAGAGGGCCGCGGAACTGATGAAGAGGATGTGGAGGCGCAGCAAGGTCCATCACCAGTCCCCCACATTCCTAGCCATCCAGAATCCAGTGCTTCGAGGATATTTATATTGTTATTTGCTGTGTAACACAATGCGTTGTCGGTTGTCTGTGTAGTGAACGGGTGATAGGGACGGGGGGATCACATCTCGCCCGTCCTCATCTATTACTGTTGACCGTCATGAGCGTCGACGTGTGCTTCAGTCCAAGTACCTCCTCCTTTCCTTGCAGCGCTCGCATGTACATCTTCTCTGCCTCCTCCAGCTTGCCCTGATTGGCGTAGAGCAAGCCCAGGTTGTGAAATGCCCATTCAATGCCATTCTGTGAAATGCCGCATTTTGATATTATAGATAAACACCTTGCTACATGCTGGAGGAGGAGTCGTTGCTGTATAACCCACCATTCATTTATATTATTTCCCGGAACGTGTAATCCGATAAACCTTAGAGCTAGCCTCACCATGTCCTGATTCCATTCTGGATTTAGTAATTTAGTACATGCATAGTCCATGAGTGTACACAACTATGCATTCTGCACCCTCCCGACTCCACTGAATCCCGTGAGAACGAGTTTGCTTCCACCAGTCCGTGGTTACACAACACTCGAACCGCTGCATCGAAGTTTGTTCGTTCTTCAGTGAGTTTTTGGATCCATTCTGGATCACTTGAATCGTCGTGACAGAGAAGCTCGAACCAGAGGTCCTGGTTGTCAAAATACGCCCACAGCTGAAGGATCTGAGCCGAAAGTCGGTTCTGTTGTTCCACATGCTTGTATGAGATATCCCATGTGGTGTAGAGCATTCGATCTTCGTACGAGTTTAGTTTAGGACTATTCTCTTTTAGTTTCAACCATGATTCTTCATATAGATGAAGGTACTCAGCCAAACCGGTCATCACTTGATCAAGATATGCTCCGGCGGTCGCAAGTGCAAGAGGAAGTCCGTCTAATTCTTTGACGAGCTTGATAGCATCGGGATCTGTCGTCCTAGTTAGTATCCTCTCCATAGGGTCAAAAATTACCTTACCATTGTTCAATCCTTCGCCTCTTGACGCGTTCCACAGGATCTTAAGGCAATCCTGCACATTCTACAGCTTTTGGACTGGGATGCCATGGCCAATTTTGACATGCGACGACCGCGTGGTGATGATTATTGATCCTTGATAAGATTCCGGGGAGTACTTCTTAATGTCCAATGCCGTAGGATCCGTGTTACCTAGTACCTTTGGGTTGTCGTAGTTGTCGTATATGATCCGCCATCTTCCGTTATTTCGAAGACTCAGCCACTCCTTGACGGCACCCACCAAGCTTCCATTAAAATCCACGTGCTAAGACGCTGAGCAGACGGATGCTCTTGCCGTATCCTCCGGGCGACTTTCGCAAAGTTTTGCTTCAGAGAGTCCCCATCTTTGGTGTTCAGCCATAAGATCGCTGAGTAGCTATCTCTGTATCGCTTTGTGTACGCCACTGTCAATTGAGTTTTACCGATTCCCCAAGACCATGAAGAACAGCAACACAACGGCTGCCATCGCCTCTGAGCGCCTTGCGTATCTCCATAAGCTCTCTTTCTCTTGCAACGAAGTGCTCAGTTTCAGCAACATCGAAAAGGCTGAAAGGTATCGTGAAGTCTTCAAAGTGACGACCTATTCTGGTCAGCATTCTCCTGACTTCATAACGGAGAACGCCTTACGATTCGATGTATTTTCGATCTCAGTATGAAGCCGTCGAAACACATTATCTCTCCCTTCTCCATAGATCGGTGGCATAGTTGTTAATTTAAATACTTTTGTTTCCCTTGGGAGATATTAAGTGAAGTGTTACTAAGTGCTACTGAACCTGTTTGGTACAGATCAAAATATCCCCGTTGTCTAGAGCCAAACCCTCACAAACGGGGTCCTGATCTGGCCTAGGATATGAAATCAAAGGCCGCAGATTTCTGAGGTTCTTTGATGCATAGATCGACCGAAATAGATGCAGCAGGTATCCACTCAAAAGTGCTCCAACCCATCAGGAGCAGCTTGCTCTCCGCAAAATTCAATCTTCTTATAGCCGGCCTTGTTCTTTCCCGTCCCGTTGATGAATTCTTCAAGCGTCACCTCCTCGCCATGCTTCCATGTATGTGAGAGTATGGCATACTTCTTCAGAACATCGTCGGTAGCCAAATCTTCCGTCAGACTGAGATGGCCGTACGGTAGCTGTCGCGCTTCAAGAAACGCATTGCTCTTGCTCGTACCTGTTAACGCCCCAGGAAGCCAGGATTCCGACAGTACTAGGCATCGCTTTTTGTTGGAGAATAGATGAATCATAAAGATATGTCGGTATAGACTTGAAAGTGCGAAAAAGGCTTCAGCCTCATTGTTGAATGTGCAGACTGTGGCTGTGTTTATACCATATCGAGGCTGATGGGCCCCTCCTCGACACCTCCTTTCTCCTCGCGATATTTTCTGACAGTCACTGTCATCGGCGTTTAGCGATGATAGTCCTCCGCATTCCGTAGTTGATACGATATCTCAACACCATCGTAAGTTGTCAAGGTTTCCAACTATAACTATCCCTAACTTACTTTTGTAGCCCATTGTAACCTTCAAGTGCCTGGCGATGCGCCTTTCGAACCGAAATCCTCACCTGGAAAAGGATGGGGCGTCTTTGCCACTAGATAAATTAACCAAGGAGCCATAATCTTGAGAGAAAAGTCACTTTTCGTCGTCCGAACACCGCACGAACGGATCGTAGAAGATGGAGGGCATTTCAACCTTTGACACCCAACTCGAAACCACAATTCCTGCAGCTCTGCGACAATGCTCGTGCACCCTTCACGCATATGACAGCAGGCTTTGACGAGAACTCCTTCGTCATTTCAAATGGGCCGCAGGTCAACAGATCTCCAGGACATGGCCTATTCCTCCTTCTCTCGCGCTTCAACCGCTCTTGTGTGCCAAACTCCAAGATTATAATTACCGATGGTGAAAACAGTGCAAGTTTGCGACTTAAGGACATCATCAGTAGCGAAGAGATCACTTTATATGATAATACAGATTTTAAAGGCAGGAATAGAGACGAGCGCCATCACGCGCTGCGTTTCATATGCGATTACAAAGCGTGTCCGTCAGGCACTCATTTCCAACAAGTCAGTGATATGCGACGGCCATTCCTTCGAGGCTACAGTACTTTACGCTTTGATGTAGATTTGAACGGAGAGAAACAGGATTGTCCCTCACCGATTATCATCGACTCTCAATTGAATAGCCATAAAGTACCAAGCAAAAAATTAAATGAAGATCAAAATGAAGTACCGGTATGGAATCATATTGACAACGGGAATATAAAAAAATAGAAAACGAGGGATAAAAAGAGCCGGTAGTCGAGCCTAGGTCGACAGTCAGATAGCGCCTGAACCGCAGCGACAACCAAAGCTGAAGACGACTCAATGCCTGCCCTGGTGGTTGTTCACGGGAGAGGCGGCATGGGTGGGTATTACTTAGGTATTGACGGTTTTCCCGGTCTGAGGAATAAAGCTACGGGCTATAACTAATTATATTTTAAAGTATGAAGGTGAAGGGTGAATCGAGTATTCACTTCGGGCCAGGTCAGGAGATTATACTAGTGCCTTAGGCAGGGACCGATGCGTCATTCCATGTCGGAGGCTCCATGTCATTAAGAATGCTAGGAACACGAGTTCAACTAAACGAAGCATCTGCATCAATTGATATTACAACTACTTCACCTTACAGACTACAACATGATCATGCCTCTGCATTCCTAACTAGGGATGGGATTCAATTCAACATAGGTATTGTAGGAGGACAGGGATCACCGGCAAAGAAGCGCTGGGTTGAGGGCGGGGATTGATTACCACAGTATCTCCAAGACGTCTTTAGCGCCACTCTCCACTGCTCATCAGTCATTAAAGGAGCGTTCATCCAGTCACGTATTCAACCACGTCCTCATCAATATGTCCAACGTCCAACGACCGGAACCGAAAGATTAATTACAGAAACCCGGAAGCATGAACTAGGCTCCTCAACGGACGACAGACAGCGCGTTCCATGCGTTTTGACGACGCCCCCTCGCTGCCCACAACAAATCGCTCGCCAAAAGATACGAGACTAAGCTTAAGTGCTGATGCCGAACAGGCTTCCGAGCAGGACGGAGATGAATTGGGCGATGCCAGAGATGAGCTGGGAGAGAAATGTTAGCCATTGCGGAGGGATTGCTGAGTTTCAAGAAATAGACTTACCGGTGCCAATGTCGTGACGAGATCCTTGATGGTATTGATGAAGTCCGGAGTGAGGATCGAACCAAGGGCGTCAGCCAGCGACTGCATAACCTCCGGAGTGATGATATTAACAAGAGGGCCGAGCAGATTGCTGATAGTGCCGATCAAGTCAACGATCTGCTTAGGCGTGGGATCCGCAAGGAGGATGGCCGCGCCGTCGATGACAACAGCGAGCTTGTCAATGGTTTCAGCATTGAGGAGCTTCCCAAGGGAGCCAAGGATGCCGGTCAGGTTGCCCAGGACGCCGCCGAGATCGAGTTGGCGGGTATCGAGCTGATTCATCTGGTTCATGAGCTCAGCGGGGATGGGGAGGGCGTAGGGAAGGGCGGCGGGTTGAGGAGCGGCAGCGGGCTCCGCGGCGGGGATGGCGGCGACGAAGGTGGGGAGGGCAAAGGCCGCGAAGGCGAAGAGCTTGGTGAAATGCATCTTGATATGTAGGGGTGGTGCAACGGTGAACGCTTGCGTTGGAGTGTTTTGGAAAGGGTGGGTAAGAGGACTGACTGGCAGACAGTGAGCGATTGATATCAAGATACAAAAGCTTTCGAAAGGTGCTCGAGATAGATTGGATGGTTCAAGAGATGGGGAGTGACATTGGAAGAAACCGTTTCAGCAGTCTTATATGGCAGACATAAGAGCTTTCTCATGGTAACAGCTGCCTCCGGCTAGAGATGCCATTCGGCACGGCATAGGACGCATTCCGGTTCCTGGAGGTACCGCACGGTGGGCGTTTTTGGGCATTTTCATGTGCTTTGCGCCTTTGCCGTCATCGAGATCGTTCAGTCTGATGGCTTAAACGGGCTTGGAGTCCTGAATTCTCCATCCAGCATAGCTCCACTTCCTCCTCACTGGTGGGAGGGGACGCACGGTTTGGGGCAAATCAAGCAAACCAACCCCATGGGGAGAACCCATGTGCTCAGGTGCCCTAACTGGCAGCCAATTCAAGGAAGGATAGTTGACGGGCGGGGTAAAAGCACGGGGAACAGGGTAAGCGAAAGCACTTTCATTTGTCAATGGGTCTGTGATCTGGACAGGAGCTGCTTGATATCGGATATTCAAGCTTTAGGTGAGGTTGTTTGGTAGAGCGGGTCAGTATGGACCATCTCCAATTCACCGTGCAGCTGATGCATGTCGAACCAGGAACGCGCCAGGGGTTAGGGTCAGGGGTCAGTGGCCTAAGGCTGCTAGACAGGAACGCTAGCAGCGATAGGGGTTCCTTGCATCCCTTGTGTTGTAATGATTCTGATTGGCCCGGATGCTTGGGTACCAGATCTTCCGCGATTTCGGTCATGGAGACAGGAGAAGCTCATCTTGAGTTCTTCCCTCTTCATCCATCACTGCAACTCCAACAAGGCTCCAGCCTCCATGGTATTTCCTTCAATCCCTACATACAAGGCTTGATCCAAGCTTATATCCGCATCCAGTTCCAGGATTCAGCCAATGACGTCAAAGCCATTGGTGGGAACTCTGTGACTGTCCTTCATGCTCATGAGCCATGCTTACTGCTTTCTCCGGAACGCTGATCTTCCCGCAAAATACCCATGGAAAAATCCGCGATGTATTACGGGCAACTTGGAACCGAGTTCCATACGAGATTGCGAGCACGGCATATGACCTAACAGCTTTTCTGTTCATCTGAATGACCAGGAGCCATCCAGATCATCCATGAACGTGTCGATGAACAAGGAATCCACCAGCATTGACTGACCACCACCAACTACCTCGTGAGCCAATGGGACCTCGCCGCTCGATCTGCCGTGAACCAGCTTTAAATCCGCAATTGAGGTTCCCTACGGATTTTGATTTTACTACATGAGCGCCAAAAACTCGCTAATCAGGGGATCGTATTGGATTATTGACTGAGTCTGCATATTCCATCACTTTCACATGGTTGCCGAATCTCTCGTGAATACCAGACACGGTCCACGGAGCACGGCTTGCCGAGTTTGGAGCTCTCCACAATAGTCCACATGCTTCTCTCCACACTGGGGGTACCCTAGTCCCTGCAGGCGACCGGGCAACGAGTAACTGGAGCTCTCAAGACTCCAACCCATTCAAAGACAGCTGCTACTTGGGCCATCAGGACGAGAATAGAGTCGAATCAGTGACTGTAGGATAATTGAGCATCGAATATTTGGCATTGATCTCATAAATTCACCAAGGCAAGCCCGTATGTGCATTTGTCCAGTAGCTCTTTTAAGTACATTATCAACATTAACAAACAATGAGCTTCTGCTCGTCGTGACTGCTTCGTGACAACTACAACAACCGCCATACCACTCGTCTAGAGACCAATGGCCAATCCCAAAATACCAACCATACCAGCAACCCCCGCCGCAAACATCCCATTGCCCATTCCCAGCGCCCCCGTCGGAGCCGGCGCCAACGCACTCGACGTACTCTCGGCCCCCGCGCCACCATCCGCACCACTCGCCCCGGCACCGCCTCCCCTCCCGCCAAAGGCCGACGGGATCGCGTTCGCGCCCGACTCGACAAGGTTGCCGGCGTTGATCTTGCTCTGCATGGCGCCGACGTAGCTCTTGACCTCAGTGGGTAGTTCGTTGAACCAGGACGGCGTGTTGCCGGCCTGGAACTCGGCGGCGATGGAGGAGCGGCCGGTAGGGTTCATGATCTGGCCGAGGACAGTGGCGGGGATGGCGGTGATGAGAAGCGAGACGAGAGAGGAGGGCGGTGCGCCGATGTCGAAGACGTTGATCGTAGTGCTGGGGTTGCCGAAGGGGGCGCTTATGGCCGGGTTGAGTTCGCCGAAGGCGGATCTGGGGACGAGTTAGTTGGGGATGGAAGATGGTGCGGAGAGGTCGTACATTTGTGCGAGGAAGTCGGTCGGGTTGATGGAGGCCGTGGAGGTTTGACTGGGAATCTGCGCGACTGCTGCAGCGCCGGCGAGCACGGCGTGGAGGAGGATAGACTTCATGATGAACGACTAAAGAGGATACGCTAGACTGCGAAGGAAAACAAATTGACGGTTCAGATATGTTCGAATGAGTGGACTATCTTGGCGGCGGCGATGTTTTGAAGATGAGCAGACTTGACCCTAAGAACGGAGGAACAATTGACTTGAAGGAACTCGACATCTAGATAAATCATGATGGTAGGGGTAGTATATTCATGAGGGGTTCCATGTGCACTCTGCCCCTCTACGGCTGCACGGGTGACGGGATAGTGGACTCTAGTCTCCAATACGGCCTTCCCCAGAGCTCTTCCGTCCATCCCAATGAACGGGCCGTGCACATACTTCCCCGTGGGATACAGGGATAGAATCTCCTATCCGCAAGCGCCCAGGCAGCTTGTGGGGTGCTTCGGAATCATGAAGGGCAAACTCACCCGAAGGCATTAAGGGCAGGTGAGCAGCCGTCAGGCGACCTATGTATCCCGAGCCAGGGACCATGTAGCCCGTTTCCCTGCCAAAAGACTCTGCATGGTGTAGCAATACTTCCTATCCGTGGTATAGAATGACAAAATACCGCCAAGTGGAGAGGACCATCCAAAAAAAAAACGCCATGACCTAGGGCTTGAAACTGGTCGTCTCTTTAGCAACATCAGACATGTGAACATGTCGCTTACTCTCCCGGCCACTGCCCCGCTGTAGAGAGCTACAGTATCATGCACGCATGGTGTCCCTAGTTGCACCGGTCAGCGTCAATCCGCCAGCAAGCGTACCCTCGTCAGCTGTCAAACTCCCCTTAGGGTGGTAGGTAACTGGCTACTTGAAAGTGAAATGGGCGCCATGCAAAGGTGCAGAACTGTAGTCCACAGACAGCAGGGGAGCGGGCAAAATGACGCGACGTTGAAAAAAGATGGGCTCGGGAGCCCGGATTCGATGGTTCCGAGCGACCGGGCTGGATCTAACTCTCCGCACCTCCACATCTTCGGTTAGCCCCGTTGTTCTGGCGGCTGGTCCGTCCGCAATCGTGCGTGGCTTGAACATGGGAGCTCGAACGCCCTGGCGTGGCCGGAGCAGGAGCCGTTGCGCGACTGTTGCGTCCGGTAATAACTGCCTGAAGGCTGAAAGTCGCGGGAACATGTGGGATGGGTGGAGTGGCTGGGATTTGATGTCACTGGTACAGGATCGTGTGGGAGGCATGGTTTGGGAGCGGGGAATACAGCGGGCATAAAGGTCAATTAAATTGGAAATCGCCTATTGGTGGCATGGATCCTGACAACGCGTGCCCACACGTTTCCGCCAGTTCCTTGCCGGCACATGTGAATTGTTGGTCAAAGGTGAAATCGGAGAGGTTAGGAAGTCAAAAATACCATTCTGTTGGTACGAGGGATATCTTCAAAGCTTGTTGTCGTGGAGATATCATCCTGGTCACGATCTAACCCAATGTCCAAAAGATCGATGCATCCAAACACCATAATCATCATTCCATACGGAATACACAAAACCACACACCTATATTCCCCCTGCCCATGTCTCATGTCGTCCTAAATCACATGGCCCATCTTGGTCAACCGTTTCCTCATATCGTTCATGTAGTACTTCTTGGGATACGTTCTGATGAACTTCGGCGTGAGCGGGTAGGTCACTTTCAGCGTCCCGACCATCAGATTGTAGAACGCCCGTCGAGACTTGGTGTCCTTGAATCCGAACTCCTCCCGGAGTGTCGGGGGCAACATGTACGTCGTGAAAACGCGAAGCAACGGCAGCGGAGCCCGTACCCATAGAGGAGCTACTTTATTCCACAGAACGTCTTGCGCGACGGCGCGAGCGTGGTCGTTGATCTCGGCCTTCGCGATCTGCTCGTCCCAATACCTCCAGAACGCGGCGCGGTTCGCCGGCCACAGTTTCTGGGGCACGCGCAGCGACGTGGCCAAGATGGCGTACTGTGTATAGATCTTATCATGCTCCTTCTCGGGGAGCGACCCGAAGATCTTCGTGTAGAGGTTGATGGCGGTGGCATACAAGGTGGCGGCGACCCAGAGTTGCAGATCCGGATCGTCGGCGCTGTAGTCCCGGCCTCCATCCTTCCCCTTGACGACGGTGTGAGCCTTGTGGACGAGGTTGATGATGGCCTCTTTTTCAGCCGGAGTGCCGAACGTCATGCAGTAGACGTAGGTCATCGTCGTCCGCAGGCGGTCGACGGGCCGATAGGCGAAGTTGCTGTGGTTGTTCACGCCAGCGGCGACGGATGGGTGAGCCATTTGAAGGAGAACCGCGACACCGCCGCCGGAGAGTAGGATGGCTTCCCGGACGATCTTCTTGATCTCCTTTGGTTGGTAGGCGGGATCCAGACCGCCCCATTTCATGGGCTCCGAGTCCTCAGACACCGAGTGGAAGGAGGCGTCGACATGTCCCTGACTCTTTTCTGAGGTCTCGGCCGTGAAGTTTCCATCGTGCTGGTTCACGCCGGGATGGACCTCATCTCGTGGTGCATCGTATTTCTCATTGAACTCCCCAGTCGCCATCAGGCTGGTGGGGTTCTCCGTCATAGTTTGGGTGGCCATGATGAATACTTGTGTAAAACTCAAACAATAAATAAGACACTGGACGAAATAAATGATGGTAATGGCAGACAACTGCTCAAGATATATCCTTTAAACCCCTTCTATTCATTCTAGAGAAGATCTGAGATCATAAGGTGGTGGTTCGACATATCCACAGGATGAAACAGCTTCCGGGTGAGGGAAGTCCGCCATCCGACAGCTATGTAAGAACGGAAGTCAAACAGCAAAAATCCAGTACTTACTTAGATCAAGGCCTTGTACGGGCAGTCGCCACTCCCACTGCTCGGAAATACGTGCTCCCCCGGCCCGACAATGTGTAATTCGCCCCGGAGGATGGAGCAGGCATACTTTATGTGTTCGCTCGGACTCACACGGCATTCCTAGGATGACTCGACATGTGGTCACGAGCTAAGAATTTTGAGTCAGCTTACAGTTAGTCTAATCCGAAGTCTAGGGAACCTTAGGTTACTGTGGTAAGTAATTACTTAGTAGTTAGTACTTACTATGGCCGTAGAACAAAGTCTTGTCTATCAAAGTGCACGGACAGTGGGGATTTGTCACAGTACGCGACCACCACTGGGCAGTGAGCACTGACAATGGGCGATCCTCCCGCCCAACCTCCACAGCATGAAACCATTATCCAACCTTCGAAAGTCGACGATCATGCATCCCCCCGGTCGTTCATTTCTGGGGCGGATGGCGGTACTTACTCCTTCCGACTCCGCTGATCTCTCGTCACCCATGCCAAGTTGCCAACCCATGCTATCGTCTCGTAAAACGCCTGCTGGATCGCAGAGGCTCTGGCTGCGGGTTGTCACAAGCCCCGAATTTGCCCAAAATTGGTGGTATCAATGCACAGACCGAGGCGGGGAATCTACCAGCTGCTGGCTGGAGCCCTCCAGATGGGGAAGATGCGTGTGACTGAGTGTTTGCAAATCGTCCTGTTTGGACTCTCGGTGCATCCTGGTTCCTGCCCTCGTGAGGTAGGGATATTATTTTTTGACCTGGGGAAATTCGGACTTGCGGGGAGATCTGGATGGTAGTAATCTATCTATCTCGCCCTTTCCATACGAATTGATATGTAATTGCCGCTACCAAAGGTCAATTCGCGCGCGAGCCCGATATCCTTTGAACAGCTTCTTGTCCCGCCAAGTACCTTCCGTTATTTTTTCTAATTTCTCCTGGTTCCGCGAATGCCAAGATGAAGGACGACTATGTTGGAGGCCAGTCTGCTAGGACTGTAGGCGACGACTATGTTGGAGGCCAGTCTACTAAGACGGCGGGCGACGCCAGTCATGAGCCGTATCTGGGCAGCAATTATGAGAAAGGCAAGGGTGCCTTGGGTTCCGACCAGCACATCGAAGACACAGAAGAGTATGATGAACCTCCGAAGAAGAGAGGTGCTTGGGCGAAGACGAAACGACATTGCCTAAGATGGTGGTGTTGTTATGCAATTGCGATATTCATAGCACTGGCGGCAGGTCTTCCAATCTTGTAAGTCAAGAAGATATTCGCTCTTTTGCTCCTCGTCGCGTCGCACATAATTAACAGTCGAACCAGTTTCTTGGTGATTTTGCCGGCAGTCGCACAGCGCGTTGTCGATGATGCAGACTTGCCAATATATTCCGCGAACATCTTAACGCCTACACTATGGTCGTTCGTAGTCTCGATCAGTGCAGGCCTTAATGTACCGCTGGGTCTCAAGGGAACGGTTCATCCGTTCGATCTAGCGCTATACGTCAAAGACCCGACGGATAAAGATAAATTCAATCCATATGTCACATTGCCAGTACCGGAGACAAAAATCGCCGGGAGTGGCACGTTGAGCGTCAAAGATCAGACCGTCACAATCCAGAACAAGACAGAACTTGTCAGTTTCCTCTCAGTGGCTGTGGAATCGGAAGATTTCGAATTGTCCGCGAGAGGGGAGGCTGATATCAGTCTGGGAAAGCTGAAATATCATGTCAAGCTCGACAAGACGGTGAAATTGAAAGGTATGCAAGTCTCGAACTATCAATTGCAGCATCTCTAAATCCCGCTCGCAGGTCTCAACCGACTTCAAGGATTCTCCATCAATGAAGCAGCAGCAGTTCTTCCACCGCTGGCGGACGGGACAAATTTGTTAGGAGATGTGACTATACCCAACCCTTCACTCGTCACATTCGACATGGTACGTATCATAGGTCTGGGCACGGCTTGTTACGGAACTGACAGAAATGTAGGGAAATGTCACATTGAATATGCTGTCTGGAGACCTCTGGATTGGAACCGCTGACATCCAGAATGTCAGTCTTAACCCAGGCAACAACAGTTTTAAGCTTCGGGGAAAGCTAGATCTGCCGACACTGCTTAAAAACCTGCCTGCCATCCTAACCACACAAATGGGTAACATCGGCCGAGGAGTCATCTCGCTCAATGCGAGCGGCAACAAGACCGTCTTCAACGGCGAGGGAATCGACTGGTACGATGCGGTGCTCAACAAGTTGGTGATTTCAGCAGAAGTTCCGATTCTCAAAGTCTTGACAGACACCGTGTCGCAATTGATTGGCGGCACTGACAGCCCATTGTCCGGGCTGCTTCCGGGCTTAGGAAACTTGGGAAACTTGAATTTCACAGAGGTCATGGCGCCGTTGACGAATATAACGCTCCCGTCAACCGCTGGCAGCACTCCGAGCAGGACAAGTGCGGCAGGTGGAGCCACATCTAGGCCAGCTTCATCACCGAGTGCCACGTCGGAAGGGGTAACCTCGTCGCGGACGACGGCGGCGGGCTCAGGTGCGACCGATCTTGCTGCTATTCTGGCTGGTTTGGGTTCTTCAGGATGATCGCTGGATACGCGGTGTCCTCTCCAGAGATGAGAGCCACTTACACGACTGATGAAGTCCTCTGAAGATACCTAATAGTAATGAGATTATTGCGAATCAAATCTGATTTGACCCGCCTTTCGCAAGTAGCATTATGACGCGTTCTATATGAGGTTCAAGCAGTCTAGACGTACCAACTTCGTCTGACTGAACTGTCCTATCAAGTGAAAATGAATCCAGCTATCATAATCCGCGTTAGCTTAACGTTTCAAGACTAATACCTGACACTCTAACTAGCCTCGCATTACTAGCATCACGAGCACCATCGGAAGGGCAGCGAGTGGATCGACACGTGATCGGAATTTTGATCCGTTTATCTTGTCCAGAATCGCCCCTCGGATCGGGATTCCCAGATCCTTCCGGAGTCTCCACGTCTGGGGGAAATCTCCACGCTTCGCAATAGCATCATATGCCAAGTTTTCGCATCCTGCCTTAAGGGAATCTTTGTCCATAGTGTAAATAAAATAATTCGACTTCTGCGTAGGATTTTTTTTTCCTTCTAAACTCGTTATGGCCACCGCAACTCAAACGATCGATAGCCGTGCAGATTTGGTAGCGGAAGTCCCGAAGACCATGGAAGCGGTCCATGTCGAAGATGTCTCTGTGGCCGAGATAGCGGATAAACTTGAAAAGACCGATATCGAGGAAGACAAGCCTCTAAAGACTTATACCGAAGCCGACGTTGCGGTGCACAACAAGCCGGACGACTTTTGGTTGATCGTCCGAGGAGAGGTCTTTGACATGACGAAATTCCAAAATGATCATCCAGGGGGCTTCAAGAGTATGTGAACGGCGCCATCGAGGAGATCCTTCCGATTCCTTGAGCATCCTTCTCACTCTTACTGTAAAAGACGCATCGCTAACTTCTGCGCAGTCCTTAACGGTGTTCGCGGAAAGGACGCGACAAAGAAGTACATGAAATACCATCGCCTTGGCATATTGGCGCAATATCGCCACTTAGTCGTTGGGAAAGTAGTCGCGGGTGGGGAGAAGCCAAAAGAACCAAAGAAGCTATTCGGATTTATCAAACGGAATTGAAGGAATTAGAAAGAGTTCCGCACGATGACACAGCGAACAGGAATGACTGAATATGAATGCGCATATGGGGAAGGCGGTAAGAGGGATTTGGATGTAGTTGAATTCAGCTTGGAGCGGATTTCGGATCGGGGAATTTGAACCGATTTCCCTTGCTATTGCGTCGGCTATCGTTCAATAGAAAGGGCTCGTAACATTCGTAATCCTTCGACAACACCTTGATCAGCACCATCTGCTCCCCCATAAAGTCTGAAAGCTGTACGAAACTTCTCAAGCCAGGTTTTTTTGTCATAGCCAGCCTAGCGATACTGGCGTTGCTTTCCGTCTGAAACAAAGTCACTTATTGCAACATACTCTTTGGAGAGTATCTTTCCAGCATGAAATCGTCTAGTAATCCCTCTGCTAGTAAGTATACAGTCAGGAGATTGTATATCAACCTAAATGTGAGAGGGATGCTGAAACCTGCTGCTTTCTTCTTGTGTGGTTGAACGGGGAAAGGCTCGCTGGAGATGACTGAGTACTGACAGAAGGGTGAAATAATGGTTTCTGGTAACTTTGTTTGAATGCTATACAACAGCTATGATAAATGCTACAAATACCTTACCATGCTCAAGGCGCCTCAAGCATAGCGTATTACTCGATAACTAAGATGCACATTTAGACCTTTCTGTTTTGATTAGTTAGTTAATATACCAGCTATCCCCTTGATAGCTCCAGCGCTGAAAGACTGGGGTGTCTTACCAGGGGCTCTTACCACGTGACCGACTACTTCCATATTGCCCGCCGCAGAGATATTAGGAAAGTTTAAGCATAGTTAACTACTATTTTTTACATTTTATTTTTAATGCGATATTTTTACTCTTTATTTATAAATTTCTTCAATTTCCGACCGAAAATTTCATGTCATTAAGGGATTGTGCGGGCGAATCATTCGAATTTGGTAGTAGAAACTGATTTTGATGAGGAAGTTGAACACTGCAACGACGGCCGTCAAAGGGAATGTTCATCCAGGCGATCATAGGTCAACCAAGCTCACCAGGGGCTTCTAGAGATCTGTGAGTGTAACCGAGATATTATTTTTACAATGTAATTTTATTCGTAGGAATCCAAGTGGTTAGTGGACTAGCATAGAACAACTCATAAGACTCGCGAGCCCGTTCCAATTTCAGTTCGCGGTTTCGGTTCAGTGCAACCAGTCGTCGCATTGCCTAGCACCAGATCCACACGCAGCACACTAGTGTGTGCCTATCCTGGCAGATGGTATTTCAACAGAGACTTGCCTTCATATCTAGTAGAAGCTCTCGAGCTACAATTAGGTGTTACGAGACTGGCAGGCACACTGACTGGGAACCTCATATTATCTGAAGAGGAAGAATGGGGCAACCAAACCCCGACATAAAAGGAGCATATGGACAGCAGACGGCAAACCCCGAGCTACGCAGCGCCTTGCCCAAGGATCGTCCACCTGACTTTCGGTATCAACATTCGACGAGCGAGAGATGAACAAAGGAAATATCTGGGACGGCGGATCGCCCTCCCACTCGCCACATATCGATCACCACGATCCAAAGGACTACCACGAGTTCCACGGAACACCCGATGGCGGAACTTAGGCAATAACTCTCGTTGCCCTATCCGCGGCGGTCCTCGATTCATGTTTCGATGCATATATTGCGTCTACCAAACCGCCATCGCCGACATCCCGCACCGTCTCCGCACCATGGAGAAAATTATGCTTCCCGTGCCTGGAGTTCCAGGGATTCCCTACCAAACGCGGTCAAAACGAATATTGACCTATCGGCCCTCGACCAGCATTTTACTACAGTTCACCACGCTAGCATCGTGGCCTGGTACCCGTGTAAGGTCTCACCTCAGAACCCTCATCACAACTCCCCAGATTATGCGAAAGAAATGGTTGGATTCTCACCTTTGGCATCCACCGGCAGCCTACAGAAACGAAGAATCTCAATTGCCGACTTGGCTGAGTAGCGGGAATGCAAGAGGGTGTATCTATGTCTCTAGAGGTAAGAGGAGCCAAAACGAAGGCGGTGTTAAAGAGCGTTTAAGGCCTTGGAGGTATGCTTCAGGGAGGAACTGTGTTTCGAGTCCCGGAGAAAGTAGACGGGCTCATTATACTATACTACACGAATCCCAAATGCAAAATACCAGTTTCAGAATATAGACCGCGATCCCAACGAACTATACACGGAATCGGTCCAAGGCCGATGCATTGCGGTCCAACCTTTCAAGCAACCAATAATAACTTTGTCATTGCAGAGTTTGGGACCTTCGGTATGTCTGCAGATCAGCGCTATGTTCATCGTACCAGGTCCATGATTCCTTCGATGAAAGACCACTACGACGACAATGGGGCTGTCCGGGCGGAAATCGGCATAGTGTCGAGACGTTGGAGAGGATGGTGAACAGAGGGACCAACATTGCCATGTGTGCTACTTAGAGGAGAGTGGGATTATCGAATTCAAATAGGCTGCTTGGAATATAATCTCACCTGCCTGATTTTGATCGCAAATCACGAAGACAAATATCATGATCTTCAACCAAACTTGACCGTCCTCTGCGAGGTGCCAGCAATGACTTGGTACTTACTGTACTTACCTTGATATTTGTCCACTCTACCAGCAGAACAAACCCATTCATAGCCTGATCCATAACTCTGCGAGCATTCATAACGAGAATACCGACTCCCTTCGCTCTCCGTCGCGACTCTCATTGCGTGGTCTGGCCCAGCGTAGTTGGGATGCCGCAATTGAGAACAGGGAGAATTCCACCATATTAGGAGTGGATGGATATAGCTGGGTACGCAGGAAGCCGTCCAATAGATAAGCGCATCAGCAGACGAGGAATGATCAAGTTAAGAAAGAAGAGCTGATATTAACTGCGTAAATATCTATCCTCCATCTACTCTAAGCAGAGCCTTCGCGGCTCCACCATCATCTATATAAAACAGAAAACTCCCCCGCCATGGATCTAATCAATGATACTGCGATGGAAAAACGGGATGAATGGATCGATACGTAGAGGTATGTCTCCCGAATAAACAACCGAAACGGAAAGAAAAACAAAACGCCGATCCTATGCATGCAATCTAAACTCCTCGACCATCCCGTCCCTTTCTCTTCCATTTCCATCATTAGCATTAACGTATTCCGCCTCGCTCACGGACGCCCGTCTATGAATGCGCGACGCACACTAGCATCACCGCGGCAGCGGCCGCCATCCACACCGTGATACTGGACGGTGCGCTTCTCGTGGCCGGCGAATTCGCCCGCTGCGTCCCGCCGCCCGTCACGAACCCATCAGGCAGCTTAACAGGGCGGGTGCCGAAGCGGGCGTTCAGCGAGACGATGACAGCCTCGCTATCGCGCAGAGAGACGGACAGCGTGCTGTCGGTTCCGACGACGGCGTCCCGGTTGGGGGTGGAGCCGACGGGAGGGTCGGCGGGGATGAGGGTGCCGTCGACGTCGGAGAAGATGAAGCCGTTCCAGTTGGTGTCGGCGGAGGACTGGGTGTCGGCGCCGGCGGCGGTGAGGTAGGAGAGGTAGGCGGGGCGGCCGGGATTGTCGGGGAAGGAGAGCTGAATGTCGATGGAGGGGGGGGACGGGTCAGAGGCGAGGGCGAGCTTGGAGTTGAGGACGACGATGGCGGTGAGTTGGTTGGCGGAGTAGACGCCGTAGGCGCGGAGGTACTCGCCGTAGCCGGAGGGGGCGTCGTTGACGGAGACCGGGGCGATTTGCGTGGTGCCGTTGCAGTGCCCGAGGAGCTGGGTGAACGCGGCGAAGGCGTAGTAGGAGGGCCGGACGTGCGGTTCGGTGGCTTTCTCGGGGTGGGACATGGGCTGCCAGGGGGATGCGAAGGAGTTGTCTGTCATGTGCATCTGGACGGACGCGATGTTGAGGGTGGCAGAATAGAGGAAGAAGTTTAACGTCCAGATGGTGGCGGCGAACGTGTCCGAGATACCTACCTGGCCGACGGGTCCGACGGAGGCCATCTCACGGAGGTGATAGGGGATATCGGGGTGGTCTTTCAAGGTGTCGCCGATCTCTTGGCTCCAATGCTTGAATTGAGTCTCGGTGCTGGTAAATTTGGCCAGATAGTCCATGGTCAGCTCCATCGGCGACACGCTGATAAAGTAGAAGTAGTCGTGCTGGTTCCACGCGGACACGAAGCCGTCCGTTGAGCCGACCGCGGAGGAGGACTGATTGGGCTGGAGGATGCCATTTTCGACCAGAACATCGATCAGGAAACTGGTGCCGATGGTGCTCGCAGTTGCGGCCGGTTCGAAGAAGGCCTTGGGGAATCCGCCTGGTGCGAGAACTTTGTTGTAGACCACATTGGCTCGGTCCAACCACTCCTGGACGTAGTCTGGACCTCCGTAGCTGGGTTTCCGGAAACCGTTCTGACCGTACAAATCCGGCTCATTTCCAATCTCAAAACTGACCAGCTTGGTATTCGACAACCCATCCACCGCCGCTTGTGCCATGTCCGTGATCCTTTGCTGCCAATCCACGAAATTATACGCCAGATTAAGACCGACAGTGATGGGTGTATCCTCTAGGAACCGCTCAATCGCCTTGAAGTATGCTGGTCCGATGTAATAAAGATCCGTGGGAATGTTCCCTTGGCCGGTGGGATTCTTGTTGGTGTCCATCCGGAATTCTTGAAAGTTGGGGTCGTAGAGGAAATAGTCGCCGGTGTTTCCTCCAAGGCGAAGCCATCCTGGTGCACCGGAATAGTTGGCCAGATTACGCATAAGAGTGAGAGAGAATTCGTTGGGTTGCTCGAATCCAGTAAAGGAGAACACATTCGATGGCTCGATGCCGAAGCCTGTATATGAAGGGGAGACGACATTGGAAATGCCTTTAGCCCCGGATGATCTGGCTGAAGGCGATATCGAAACTGCTGATGCTACTGTGGAAACACACGATAACAAAGCGACTGAAAGGCCAACGGTCGTCATCCTTGGTCGATGGGAAGCCGTACGAACGGCTCGCCCAGGGCGAGAGTGAGATAGTAGCTTCATCCTGGAAACCTTGAATCCTTCGAAGTGGAGGAACGCTCGAGCACTCACGGGTTACACAACAAAACGACGGGCAAAGCTCATTGCATGCTGGTCAAGCGAGGGGACCAAAGTGAAAGAATAACGATCAAAGGAAAATTAACAAGAAACTGGAAATCACGAGAAGCGACTGAAGCGGTTTTCAAACCGATTGTGAAAACTGCAGAGTGATGTAGGTAACTTAGCGGATGGCGATGGATGATAGTGGAGCGTGAATGGGTTTGGGGGTGAAAGTTGGCATTCTGGGCGGCTGGACCACTGCCATCTGGTGAACCAGCCGCATACGGGAATATCGGACCCTCCACGTCCTCCAGGCTCCAGGGAGCAATGGGAACTGTGGAACGGTGGAAGCCGAGAAGACACCGTGCTGGGTACGTCGCACTTCCAATTCATCGTGGTGAGTGAGTGGACGGCCGAGGAGGTTGGCGGAAACAAGCGGGCCCGATATGGGGCGCACTAAGCCAAACTTGAGGCGTTGAGCGCTTGGTGGCGGCCAATGGTGATGCATGCACTTCATTCTGCATTTCTGCAGCCCCGATGCCGACGGAATGCCCACGGAACGAGCGACAAATCCAAATCCAGATCTCATTGCGCACAAAATAGAGATGGCAGGTGACGGTGCGCCCGTGATGACGAATTGACGACTGTTGCCGCTGCAGCAAGCAATTGGGTTCTGCGATAATTCTCGTCAAGCCGGATTGTTGTTAGTTCCCAAATTCCCAAGCAGCGCTTGTAGAAACGGTTAATATGGGACTTTGCTGGAGACAGTGAGTACTTTTTCGTCTGTTCCAGCCGCCGCCCAGCTCAGTCCTATCATAATATGGAACCTCTGCTGTGTATCATTGCAATTTGGGACTTTGGGAATATATTGGATGTCGTCATATTTCAATCCAAGCCCAATCAATCAAGATTCAAGGAAGCTGGAACATGGATGAGGCTCAAACAGCGACAAAGTCTCGATGTCTTGCCCACAGCGCTCGGTCAATCCAACAGTCCTTTAGTCAAATCTGTTTTGTTCGATCCAAGAGTTATACGAACGATTGGTAGGGAACTCTTCATATTATCAGATGGTGAGGTGGTATTTTTGGTGATGATTGCGCCCGTTGCGGAAGTCCGGAGTTTTCGGGGATGGAAATTGGAATGCACCTGCCGATTATATTGTGGATGACTCAGCTGAAGAATGTGGCGCAATCTGCCATGAATTCGTCACCTCCCCCCACTTAATTGCACTGCAACTCTAACATTCTTCATCTCCAGACAACAATAACACCTCCTGACTCTAGTATCCCGAGTAACCCGTGCATTCTTGGCCGGTCCATTATCAACTTAGTAAATGGAATAATTACGGAGTACGACTGAACGAGGCGCAGGAGCTCTCCTCATCTCCTGCCCCTGAAACTCCCTCCCATCATTTCCAACTGGAATTCAGGTGAACTGGTGCGGCACGTGTTGCTCGGCATGGCAATTCTGATCCCCGCATGCCAGCTCTACCGTCCCAAATCATTTCGCTTCGATTCTCGATGAGGACATCGCTGCTCGGATTCCCGGCGTGCCGGCCGTCCAAATATCCTCGTGATCATAGGACGACAGGAAACATAAACAAGCGCAGAATCGTGTCCTCGATCGTCTATCCCGCGTCCCTCGTGTCCTCAGCAGTTCAGGACCGTCCCATTCTCGCAGCTCACATGCTACGTGCATAAGTATGGAAGATTCGAGGAAACACTCCGAACACTTGTGATGGCCGGAAATCGGATCATGTCGTTCCAGGCGCGAATCCAAGAGACCCTAAGCAGGGAAAATTGTGACTCGTTTTATATTAGCACCGTGGGCAATCTTGACAAGTAATGCGCCCCAGGGCAAATAAGTCCTGGCGATATCATGCAGCGAGTCAAGTTGTGGCTAGATCCATCAAAAGGTAGCGGTGCCACACCTGCTGTGGCACACGAACCTGACAGAATTAACGTCCAGCAGCTTCAAATCGTGATTTCTACTTGGTTCTGTTGATGACATGCTGGCTTTCAGTCGAATTAGGCACTTAGGGTGCCTTAAGGAACAGACTAACTGTATGATGTGTTATGTATTGAAGGAGACTCTTTCGGGTTCCAATCTCCAAGTCAATAATGCTATGCCCTGGGACAATACCTCGTCAAGATCATACATACCACAGCTCATAGTCATCTTACTCAAGTGGTTCATTCTCGTTGTATTTCATGTTCTAGTTTGCTCTCAGCAATTCAGTGTTATCTCCGACCATGACGATTGAAGCCTGTTCAGCGTGCGTTTCGTGAGCCCGTTCAAAATGGTACCGCAGTTAGTAGTGGTACCCGTGACAGGTACTACTTAGGTTCCTGTTCCGAGATGACTGCAGACTATATTGCCATTCAAGCAGAAGAGGAAGAAGGGAATATCATGGGATCCATTTGATTGATGATGTGAAGTGTTCACCACAACATTTTCCCGGAATCGCGAAATGCAGTCATGTGCACTCTACCGTTTGTTTGCTTAAATAGCATCGCACACAGACTTTCTGGCAGCTGAAGTCGTACAATAGCGATTACACTTCCTCGTGACTGAGTGGGATCTACTGGTAATTCAGAATCATCCACATCAAGCTCTCTAATCTTCCTCTATCATGGCCCCACCCCGGCTCCTCGACCTCCTTGTGGTCTTCCTCGCCACGGGGATCCACGCTTACAACGCGGACAGAAACACCGTATACCCTCCCCAATGCCAGGCCTCATCCGCTAATGGGAATGGAAGCGTTCGCTATCCTAACACCCTCACCGCCACCGCCAACGGTACCGTCGCCATCCTCCCCATGGCCCTTCGCGACATCGAAGCGCGCTTCAACCTCCCCGTACTGACCCGCGCCATCCACGACCTCCTCCCCGACTTCCCCGCCGACCAATACCCCGCCATCGTGAACATCCAGGAATTATCCTGGTTCCAGGGCAAGTTCTGGGGCCTCGTCGACGTGAACATCGATGGCTCTGCACTGCGGTTCGAGGACGGAAAGGTGCGTGAAGCGACTACTATTATATCCACCTCAAGCCTTGACTAACCACACGCAGCTCATCTCCATTGAGTTCCCCTTCCTGGATCACCTCCACGATGGGCACACCTCCTTCCGCAAGAAATCCGCCCTCCTCGTCTCCCCCAGCCAGCGCTGGACCCTCCTCGGCCCATGGAACGACGACCTCCGCATCCTCGAGACGGACTTCGACCCCTCGTGTGGCGCCTACGCCGACATAGACGGGGCCTTCCACGTCGACGCCCCAGCGCAACCCCTCTTCCGCTTCCCGCCACCTGGTTCCCCGATGGTCCGATCCATGTTCGAATCCGTGTTCCGAGAATCCCTCCCGAGCGAGGCCGTCCCGATCGGATTCCGCCCGTTCGCCGACGACCTGCTGCGGTTCGTCACGAACGTCACGAACCAGCCGGAGTTCGGGCCCACGGGGGAATGCGACATCTCGAAGCATCTTTACACGACGCCGCTGTCGGCGATGGGGCCCGGGGGGCTGCGGATCATGCGGGGGAATGTGTCAGCGGGGGCGCAGATGGTGTGCGAGGACAAGGAGCCAGAGTGCGCGCTGGGGGGAGGGGGATTGTTTGACGGGATTGCCTGTGTTGCGGGTAATAAATATGATGACAAGACGCCTGATTGCAAGGGCTTGAGGGGGTGGGAGGATGTATATGGGTTGCAGGGAGCGCACCTCTTCGTTGAGTATGCGCCTGTTCCGTGCAAGGAGTTGCAGGGCTATCCAGAGACTGGGATCTGGGGAGACTCCGACGCTGAAGGGACTGATAATTCAGATGCAGATTAAGCATATTGAGCCCCACGCTCGATGAGTCGAGGCATATGTCTACGCCTCAGGGTGGATGGGCACGAATTCAAGTGCCTACGATTGGTTGATGTCGGCACTACTCGTCATGCGAGGGCGTGGATAAGAATAACGAATAAGAATAAATCCACCGGACATGCATTGAACGCTATGCTGCTGACTACGTGAAACGCATTATATGAACCCTCACACCCACCAAACGCCAACCCTCTCCATCGACCCCTCTATCACCGTTTCAATCTCCGCTCCTCACACCCCACGCAAATCGGCTCCGTGCCATCACTCCTCACAAAAAACCGTCCATCCGGAAAAGGCGCATTACACTCCTATATCCTCGTTAGCCAGCGACCTCCAGACGAAGACAGGAGTCGTCACATACCATGCAGCAGAAGCAATCGTTATGCCACTCCGCCCCCAGCGCGTTGATCACCATATCCGTCACCGGGCGCCGACACTTCCGACACTTCGTCGAGTACCGGTTCGTATGGCAGTTGACGCACCACGCGTACCCATCTTTCTCCACGAACGGCGTCTTCGCGTCGAACGGCTATTCGAAACCCGTCAGCACACGTCCCCGTCGCGTTGTCGCTTGATTTTGGAGGGAAAAAAAAGGGGGAACTCACATCGCCGCACTCGGCGCAGAAAAAGTGCCCGACATGCCACTCTGCCCCACACGCCACCACCACCTCCCCCTCAATCGGCGTCTTGCAACTCTTGCACCGCGGACTGAACTTCTCATGAAAGTCCAAATGGCAATAAAACCGCGTCCCCTCGTCCCCATCGCGAGGATCCAGATCCAGGGCTTCCCCCCCATCCTCCTTCCCCTCCAAATCGCCGCGCTGATATCGCTCGATCCGCTCCTTCCGCGCTGCGTCCGGCTCAGGGTAGAACGCTACGCATTCGAGCAGCTCGCCGCAGGCGAAGCACGCGAAGCAGGGCGGGTGGAAGCGCGAGCCGCCGGCGGAGATTACGCGGCCAGAGATGGGAAGAGCACAGGTGGTGCAGAGGGCGGTGGTGGTGCGGAGGGGGCCGGCGGGAGTGATGTGGGTGGTGCGGGGTTGGGAGGAGCGGTGAGCGGAGGGGTTGGGGAGGGCGCGGGGGGAGGAGGAGGTGGAGATGGTGGGGGTGGGGTTGGGGGTGTCGTTAATGGCGATGGTGGGGATTGGGGGGTTGGAGATGGAAATGGAGGGGGTGTCGTTTACGGATATGGAGGGGATGGGAGGGGAGGAGATGGAGATGGAGGGAGTCTCGTTCACGCTGATGGTTGGGATAGGCCGGGTGGAGACTAGTGGTGGAGGAGTCCGATCCTCACTGATTGTCGGAATAGAGGGAGTGGAACTATTCACGGATATCCGAGGGAGGGGCCGAGGATTGGATGGAGTGCCACTGACAGCATCATCGACTGCGATCCTAGGCGCAGTAGAACGAGACGCAGACGATGGGGCAGCCTCCGTCTTGCCGATTTCAGGGAGCGTGTTTGCTCTGGGAGGGCCTTGGAATCTCGCGGCGACTCCACGAACGGAGCCTTGATTGTTGCTCTGCCTTTCCACAGGACGGGTCCCAGCCGTTGGCAACGACCCTCTCCGTCCTGGGTCAGTGTTCGAGGACTGGTTTAATCGAGCAGCACGGCCAGTTGTGCCGCTGAGCGATTGTGCCTGATCATGGAAGGATGGCCTCGCATCGGTCGCGGTCTCTTTTTTCCTCGGAACAGTCGAAGGTTTCTCCTGTTGCACTTCGGGTTTCAGCTCGACGGTCTTCGGCTTCCAATCGTACTTGAAGCTGACAATGGGGCGGTTGGGGTTGTCGGAAACGAAGGACGGTGTTGGAAGGTTCGTGCTTCGGTCACTGAGTCGTTTTGACGTGGCCGCTCGGATGTCATCAGAGCGTTTTTCTAGCTCTTCCGGATCGGATGTAGGCTTGGGTTCTGGTGGAGCGTTTGTGATGCTACGTGAGATCGACTCAGAGGGCAAAACAGAAGTAGGGGGGCGTGATGATCTGGCGGTGGGAACAGGAGTTGAAGACTTGTCAGGGACCGGGGATGTTGTGGATTTTTGGGGCAGTGAATGTGTCGATTGGGTGATGGGAACAGGAGTGGAAGCCTTCTCAGGGTCTGGGGATGATCTGGTTGTTTGGGGCAGCGGCCGACTATCTTCGCTCTTAAGACCTCTCGCCCGCATGAATGGGTTCCGTCGAATCTGTATCGGGAGTTTCTTGCCGCTGTCCTCGACTTTCGGTGGCTTGTTTTCTTGCTGCCCGTTTCCCACCGAGTTACCCTTCGACTCATCTCTCATATGGCCGGAAATCTTCCGCAACAGCGACGCCCCTTTCGACAGACTGCCGTTCGAATAGGTCCGTTTCTGGAGCCGCCCATGGTTTGGCAAGCTCAGTTCCGGAGCTTTGGCTGGTCCCCTCGGGGTGGTCTCGTCGCTCCATGATACTCGCTTCTTCCCTTCCTCGGGCGCTGGACGTGGAGGGGATTCGGGGATCTTCAGTGAGGAATCGCTGGGCACTCGGCTGCTTTGCCCGCTGTTCGTACCGCTGGTCATGCTCACGCTCGTGGCGGAGCTGGAGTCAAACACTTTAGGGTGGCCGGATCGGACGCTGCTGGCCCAGCTCTGATTGCGGACATGGCTGCCCTTTCGGAGATGTTCTCGATAGTTCCGCTTTTGAGTGGTTCCATACGAATACGGTGCGTTTGGGTTCGGATTTGGAGTCGGGTTCTGGTGCCTCCAGACCAGTTCACTTGCCTCGTCTTGAGCGTCCGCGTGGATCTTCTCCTCCTCCTTAAGGTCCATATCCTCCAACGCAAGGCGAAGCGATCGTGCTTCAAGCTTTTCCATGAGTCGTTGGCCATTTTCGTGGTATGTTATCGCATCAACATCAGATGTTGGCAGGTCGTCGATTTCGATGGGCTCAGGGGTGTCTGCTCCAGGTTGTCTTGCCAGCGGTCTTCCGGCATGGAAACTCGCGATGGAACGTGGGCGAGATTTTGATATGGAGTTGGAGGGTTGGAGAGCGGACTCTGAAGGGAGGTCCACGATTTGGTTGAGGTTGCCAACGATGATTTCGCTTTGTGGGCGAGAGATGCTTGGAGGTCGTGCAGGGGATCGTGATTGTGACCGGATAGAGCCGAAGTGGGAAGGAGGTGGTCGAGAACCGTTTGGACGGGGAATGGGATTGCTACGGAGTTCGGATAAGTAGACACCTACAACAATAATTATTCATCAGTATGACGCTGAAGGTATTCACTATGATGCGCCTGTGTATTTCACCAGCGGGATATTCACGTACCAACTTGTTTGGCAGACATATATGAAGGCCCTGGATGGCCTGGAGGAGGCGATTTGCTCCTGAATGTATTCATAACGTCCAATGAAATGATATCAAACGGTCATACTCTTAAGAAACGTTGATTTAAATGATTTAAAAGTGCAACGAGAGGACGATGAGGATGCGATGTGTGCATCTCATTGATTTTATCCATTCTCAAGTGGAGCCATGATATGATAGTCAGGGCGTATTTTGTTTACAGTTGGGCGATTGCCGTAGCAACGTACCACTGTGTGACTCACCGCTCCGAAACGGTGAAAATGATCCTCACGAAAGCGACCAGAGTGCTATTCTTATGTTATCTCATATTAATAAGGTCTGCAGATGCAATACCTATGCTTCAAATCCGAGGGGAACAAACAGCAAATCCTCGTGTCTTCAACTTTGTCTGATGGAGCCACAGCATGGATGATGGAGGAGCGCCAGCCAATCGACGCTAATCCTAATAAGGTTAGACAGAGCAATCGACTGATTTTGAACGGAATCTTTACATAATTACAGTGATAAGTAATTGTCATCTTCAATTCCTTCAAGGCATATTACTACCTGCTAAGAACAACAGCGTACAATGACCCTGATGAAGCATTTAACCATACTTACGGAGTAGTGGTAATGTCATTATGGTTCCGAACTACCCTCTTCATAGTGACGGGATCTCCACTCCTGTAGTAGCTACGGGCAGTTACTGACTTAACTATTCCGTACTGGCCCGCGCCAACTGCTCCGATCGAGCTTGAGATAAGAGAAAGTGCAGTGGGTTGGTCTCGTATTCAGTATCTTTATATTGCCGTGTAATCGGCTCTCGACACATCCTGATCTTTTCACGGCTTTTCCAAGTCTCACTTAATATAAGTCTCGCTCACAATTATTTATCCCGAACCGCTCTTATTCAACCATGACTCTCGTTATCGATCCTCCGCTCCTCAACTCCGCTTGTCCGTGGGCGACCACAGAAGCAGACCTTCAAGGACTCTATGATTGCCCGCATACTGGAGCGATCACCATTCGTACATCACGTCTAGATGGCTTCGCTAATGATCCGAGCATTCATCAATATGCTTTCTTCAACCCCTCGTCTCAAACCGCCTCTGCGGATCCATCGGCTCCCGCGCCCGGAGCGGATGCCAGTATGAATTCACTCGGATACAGCCCTATCAAGCTAGAGGAATACTTGGGCTACATTAAGAATATTGCATCGAAATCCAAGCCGCAGACCCAAGGCGGTTCCGCAAACGAAACGGATCCCAAGCTGCAACCGATCATCATCTCGGTCACCGGCACTCCTGAGCAGGTTACCGAATGTTATCGCCAAATCACCGCCCTCCAGAAGGAGGTGGAGATTCCGCTCGCCATGGAAATCAACCTCTCGTGCCCCAATATCCTCAACATGCCCCTTCCCGGGTACTCGAGCGAGTCGCTGTCGACATTCCTCACCGCACTGGCCTACGAGCTGGAGAGGCAGCGTCGCCACCGAAAACCCGCCGGATCTGCCCGCTCCTCGGGCTCAGCGAGCTCGTTCCAGACGACGGGCGACAATGTTGCGGGGTGGAGACGGGCGGTCCCGATCGGTCTCAAGATGCCGCCCTACACGTATGCTGGACAATTCGAGCAAATGATCGCGGCATTGGCGATTTCGACGTCGCTTGCGTCACCTTGTCCGATCGCCTTTCTCACCGCGACAAATACCCTGGGATCATGCCTCGTCCTCTCGGAGCATCAGGACGGAAAGCCGTTCACGCCGGTATTGAATACAACCTCGCAAGCGGGGATTGGAGGGATGGCTGGCGCGCCACTCCATCCGCTTGCGCTCGGGAATGTCAAGATGCTGAGAGAGCTACTTGATACAAATCCCGACCTTGCTCATATCATGATCATTGGTGTGGGCGGGGTGTCGGATCGAGCAGGGTTCGAACGGATGAGACATGTTGGCGCTGGGGCGGTTGGTCTTGCATCGGCTTTGGGTCGAAAGGGCATCACGGTCTTTAAGGAGATCCTGGAAGGGTAAATGTCAAGGCTTCACTGAAAATCATCAACTTGAATCTGGATAATTCCACCATCGAATGTAACGTTCATTATTATTGATCCTTCTATATTCCGTCCAGCTTCGCAGATAAGATGAGATGTTGCCGAGCACGTGCAACACCACCATGCCCCACATATTCAACATCGCTGCCCTGTGATTG
Source organism: Eremomyces bilateralis CBS 781.70 (assembly GCF_010015585.1). Classification (NCBI taxonomy): domain Eukaryota; kingdom Fungi; phylum Ascomycota; class Dothideomycetes; order Eremomycetales; family Eremomycetaceae; genus Eremomyces; species Eremomyces bilateralis. Next base: position 1,505,436 of record NW_022985067.1, read on the forward strand.
GCCCGAAAAGTTTTAGAATATCAGTGAACAGAATCGTGGAAAATTTCCCCAAAACCCTTTACCGCCCTAGATCCAAGCAAATCGCAAAAATGGCCGGAGTGAAGAGAAAAGTAGCTGCGGAAGCGCCGAGCGCCAAATCGACGAAAAAGCCGAAGAACGGGACCGTCGCCAAGAGCGAGAAGGCCGTGAAGAAGCCGCATGAATTGGACGACGACATCGTCGAGTCGGATACCACCGAGGAAGAGAATGGGTTCTACGGGTTCTCCGCCAGTGAGGATGGCGATCCGATGGAGGGCGTGACCGAAGAGCGGAGGCAGAATATCGCTGAGGGTAAGAAGGCCTTCAGGAAGGCGCCAAATGCGTGGAACGGACAGGCAGGGAAGCCGGGCACTGGTAAGCATTCTGTTCGTTGAAATGATATGGGACAGTAATTAACAAACCAGTCCATTCCGAGTCATCCAAGGAAGCCCACGCGAAACAAAAGGCCCTCGCACGGGAACGCAAAGCCGCGAAGCCCAACGCCGACTCGATCCAGCGCGCCAAGAAGCTGTGGGAGCGGCTCCGACGCCAATCGCACGTCCCCAAGGAAGAGCGGAAAGCGCTGGTCGAAGAGCTGTTCGGCATCATCACCGGGCGGATGAAGGAGTTCGTCTTCAAGCACGATTCCGTGCGCGTCATCCAATGTGCGCTGAAATATGCGAGCAAGGAGCAGCGGCAGTTGATCGCGGATGAGTTGAAGGGGTACTACAAGGCGCTGGCGGAGTCGCGATATGCGAAGTTTTTGGTGGCGAAGTTGATTGTCGAAGGGTGAGTGCCATATAAGATTTTCCAGCGAATAGACGACTGATGTTTTCAACAGAGACAGCAACATCCGCGAGACGATCATATCCGAGTTTTACGGTCACGTTCGCCAGATGATCAACCATTCCGAAGCGTCCTGGATCCTCGACGACGTCTACCGCGGGGCCGCCAACTCGAAGCAAAAAGCCTTGCTCCTCCGCGAGTGGTACGGCGCCGAATTCGCCCTCTTCAAACACAAAGATGGCGACGCGGCGCCCACCGCCGACCTCGCCAATATCCTTGCCGCCTCCCCCGACAAGCGTAAACCCATCATGCAATCCCTCTTCCACCTCATCAACCAGCTCCTCCAGAAGCAAATGACCGGCTTCACTATGCTCCACGATGCCATGCTGCAATACCTCCTCGCCCTCCCCCCGGCCTCCGCCGAGCTCACCGAATTCATTGCCCTCCTCCGCCCCAACCCCCCCGCCAAAAAGGACCCCGCCCCCGACGATGGCGCCGACGACGCCGAGCTCAACCTCCTCAAAAACCTCGCCTTCACTCCGTCCGGATCTCGCGTCTACGCCCTCATCCTCGCACGCTCCGCCGCCGCCGACCGCCGCCACCTCCTCAAGCCCTTCAAAGGCATCGTCGCCTCCATGGCCCTCGACCCCGCCGCCCACCGCGTCCTCCTCGCCGCCTGCACTGTCGTCGACGATACCAAGCTCCTCAACACCCTCATCTTCGCCGAGCTGCTCGGCAAATCGCCCACCGACGAGTCGGTGCCCACCACCGTCCTCGAGCTGGCCACCCACGAATTCGGCCGCATCCCGCTGCTCTACCCGCTCGCCGGCACCGCCGGCTGGTTCCTCCCGAAGCCCGACGCCGAGCTCGTCGCCGAATGCGTCGCCGCGAGCGCGGACACCAGCAAGAAGGACGGCGCGGTGCGGCGCGCCGAACTGGTGACCGCAATCTCGCCGTTCTTGCTGGCCACGGTCGAAGCAAAGGCGGCGGAGCTCGTGGCGTCGAGCTACGGGTGCCAATGCGTGCTGGAGACGCTGCTGTCCGCGACGGGGGAGAAGCGCGGCGCGGCGGACGCGGTGGCGGCTCTGTGCGCGGGGGATCCGAGTGCGGAGGGGCATTTGGTGAAGACGACGCATGGGAGTCGGATGGTGAAGACGTTGGTGCATGGGGGGATGTACGACAAGGCGGCAGGGAAGGTGGTGGTGAAGGATGCGGAGCTGGGGTTCGCGGAGCGGTTGTGGAAGACGATCAAGGATCATGTGGTGGAGTGGGCCGGTGGAGAGGGGGCGTTTGTGGTGGTGGCGATGGTGGAGACGCAGAGATGGAAGGGGAGGGAGCAGTTAGTGAAGGCATTGAAGGGGAAGAAGAAGGAGTTGGAGAAGAAGTCGAAGAAGGAATCGGAAGGGGTGAAGAAGGGGAAGAAGGGGGAAAAGGCGGAGGTGAAGGAAGGGAACGCGGGCACGAGGCTTTTGTTGGAGCGGTTGGATGCGAAATAAGAGCCCAGTGTGGCGTAGAATGTCACTATGCAATGGAATGGAGTTTGACTTTTAGTTGCGATTTACTGTTACCTTACATATCGTATCGAAGTTCTGATTAAGACATGCTTGTTACCCTTTCTTAGGCATCCATTCCATTGAGAGACCCCTCTTTGTATCGTTCCCGCTCATATCCTTCACCATGAGGATCATACCATGCCCTCTCCACATTGTCGACCAAGCTTTCGGCTAAGCTGATCTAACACTGCCGTTTCATACGGTGACCGGCCTATCATGGGCCCGCAACCCCCCTCCTTGCATTGTCGCGTCCCTCACGAATCAGCTCATCAATCGCACTCTCATCCAGCATCGGCGCGACCGTTCCTTGCGTGGCCGGACGCTGGTCACATCCCGGCGACCAGCTCGAGGCACCCAACCCAGCGGGCACCGACCCTCGCGGTTTGAAGCGGTCCGAGGAGCGTAGAACCGCAGGATCTAGCATCCGATCGCGAGACGTGTAGCGGTCCGAGGCGTGAGGGACAGTTGGAGAGCTCGTGCCGCTGAAAGGGCTCGAGAGTCGGCCATCCCGGCGCTCGGGTGGGTCGAACAAGGAACTGCGGGCGGACTGGATCCGTCCTTCACGAGGGGAGGCACTGCGGTCTCGGGCGTTGTTGGGACGGCTCCGGAAGACGAGCTCGGTATTGCGCTTGCCGGGAGGCGTGCGGGATCGATAGTGGGAAGCCGGCGCGGTTGGGGGGGGGGCCTTAAAAGCACCCTTCGGGGATGGACCATCCGTGGCACGGATTGAGTTGAAGTAGTCCAGGACCATGTCGCAACATTTCACAAGTATCTGTGCGGCCGGTTGGCCGCAGAATTTTGGATCATGGGTTGGGTTGTGGGGACCGTGGATACGCACATCATACAACTTCGTGAAGTTCGTTAGATCACGTTTGTAGTTGTGAACGAGGCCGAAACCCGAGGGGCCTTTCGGGATCGCGTTGAGAAGGTTGCTCTTCCAAGCATGGGTGTTGGCTTGTTGAACCTGCAATCGTGTTAGCGAGTGTGCTCGCAGGTCTTCAAAGATGTGTGCTCGTGGCGTCCAGCGGAGCAGTTCGGGATAACATGGTCAAGGTCTTCATTAGGGGAGGGCACTCACATCGAGCCTGTGCTTCTTTCCCTGCAGCGTATGGGAAGTGTCAATTGACATCATCACCTCCCAAAGCAATCCGACGCTTTGTACCAGATTGCAAATGGCAGCCTTGTTGGAGACTTGGTCCTGAATCGCCTTCGTCCGAGTCTCAGCTAATGCCGAGCGGATACTAGAAACTTCGCTTCCAGTCACGCTCATGGGCAGACGAGCGGTGCCAATATCGGCCAGGTCCTCTCGTGGAGTAGTAATATCCTTCAAGGCCTGGCGGATTGCAGGATCAGATTCATGCTCTCCTACAGCGATTATCGGCTTGCTAGGAACATGCAGCCAATTCAGCCTGCCTTCAAAATCCCCCAGCTTCTTCTTGAGAGAATCGCACCGAGCCTCAAGATTGTGAATCTTGTTTTTAAAAAGGCCATGTTCGCTGCCGTAACATGCTGGGTAATTGCCGCTGGTGTCACCGCGAAGCTCAAGACCCTGCGTCTTGCGCCAAAGCTGCGTACAGTCTCCCTCGACTGTATAGAGACGATCGGCTAAATCCTTCACCTTGTTACATACCCAGTCCCCGTCCTTCCTCAGAAGGCGTAAGTCGTGGGTAAATTCCTCTTTCAGTTTCCGCATGTCGTTCATCATCTGACCGTTTTCCCGCTCAAGGGCGGCAACTCGTTCAGCCATCTCCTTCATCATTCGATTGACAGTATCGGTGGAGAGCAAGGAGAGGCGGTCATTATTCGCCTTCTTTGGGGAACCGAACAGGGTCATCGATGTCTGGGCCTTGGATGGCCCCTCGAGGAGTGCTCTCGCTTTTTGTTCGTTCACTGCCATAGCAGGGCTCGACGGAGTCCTCTCCATGCCATTTTCCATGGCCTGGATTCGCGTGGAGTGGGAGGCAACGCTGCGCAGGGTGCGCTCATTACTGTCTTTCAGCGCTTTCACCACCGTGGAAGTGGACTCAAACGCTTTGACAATGCTGTCCTGCGCTTCCTGGATTTTATGGATTGCCTCCCACATCCCTGTGAGATCTCCGGAGTTTCCATTGATTCCGGCGTTCTCACCCTGGGTTGGAGGGTTCTGGAAAGGAGGGAAGCCCTGGGAAACGGTTAGTGATCAGTTGATGTTGGACATTGGGCCTCTGTCCACTCTCACAGTGAAGGGCATCCCGCCAAATGGACTCATAGAGGCACCATGCATTGCCATTGCCATGAATGGGTTGTTGGTGCCATCCCACCCGCAACTATTATCACTGGGAGGATCCATGTGGATCTCTCAACTAGACGGGTCAGTTACTTTGGAGTTGGTGCTCGTGGCTTGGGTTGACTGAGAAAACGATATGGATGATAGTAGAGAGAGAAGAGGGGAGGAGAGAGAAGAGTTGGAGAGACAGCGGATGAAAGTGAAGAAGAGCATGGGAGGAAGGTGCAAGTGAAAGAATATCGGTGTGGAAGTGACAGAATCTGATCGGGAAAGTGCAGTGAATCGCGGCTTCTTGCGCTGATGAACAAAATGAATGAAACGCGTATGCATCTGACAGGGAAAACACGTGAAATCCGTTGACACGTATAGACTATAGTAGACTGGGTACATGTCCGAGTATAGGATCTCGATGAAAGTCTATCACGTTTAGTTGATTCGATAAGGAATTGCCAAGGACTGATTCCTGATTCCTGATTGATGGTAGATGATAGATGATTGCTCCTTAGAAACCTCTCGCAGTGATCCCTCTGAGCGATCCCTCTTCTCGATTCCGGGTATAGAGAAGGAATAATACCGTACTGACCGGGTATGGACCTCATCCCTTCGTAGAAACAATCCCGTAGAACGCCATAACCCATCCCCGTCTCTCGTGATGCAGATATCAATCAAGTCTCCTCCTCACTTCCCGCTCCGGCTCCCCTCCCAGCCCAGTCACCGCCTCCGTGACCAATCTCCGCAACTCCGCCTGTCCCTCCTCGCTCTGGAAATCCTCCCTCGCCGCCAGCTCTTCGATCCGCCGACGGAACTCCGGGTCGGGGGAGAGCTCCTCCGGCTGCTCTGCCTCCATGGACATATTAACCTGCATCCCCTCCGGCAGCGGCGGTGGTCGATTCAACACCGACCCCTCCGTCCCCGCCAGTGTCTCCACGCCGACCCCCTCCTCCGCCTCCGTCACCCGCGTCTCCCTGCCCGACGCGCCCGATTCCCTGCTCTTCAACCACACCGCCAGCTCAGGAAACTCCCCTTCCTCCTCGATCCTCTCCCGCGCCGTCCGGCCCTCCTCGTTCACCCAGTCGGTCCGCGCGCCCAGCTCCTCCACCAAACACCGCGCGACGCGCAGCTCCTCGACGGCGAACAACGGCGTCTCCTGGTCGGGGTCGGCGATGTCGGGGCTCACGTGGTATTGGGTCGCGAGGGTGCGGAGGAGGTCCACGTGCCCGTATGATGCGGCGGCGTGCATTAAGGTGTAGCCGTTCGCGTCGGCGGCGGCAGCGAGGTCGGGGTAGGTGGAGAGGTGGGAAAGGACTTTGTCGGGGTGTTGGGGGACGAGGTTGAGGAGGACATCGATGGGCGCCATTTCGAAGGGTGGGAAGAGAGATATAGGATACTGGTCAACAGCATGGACGATGGGTCATGATTTCAACTGATTTTGGTGTACGTTTGGTGACGCGATGGGAAATTTCTTGTGGAGCCGATGTCTGGATGTTGGTCTGGCTCGGCTTGCCGAACCAAATTGTCGGCCCGAGAGCAACGGCAGGGATCGCTGAACTCACTTACCACTCAGAACTGTTGGATAACTCATATCACTTAAATACCAGCATATATGCGCGAAGAAGAAGCAATGATTTCATATCTTATCCCCCTATCTGTGAAACCCATGGCAAATCCATCAACTAGAAGTATACAATGACGATGAGTCCGCTGCAGTGGATGATGACAATGCCGCCCCGTGCATCTCAACCCCTCCATTATCGACCGTCTCTACTTTTCCCGCCCAAAATGCGTGACCCCTACTCCTCGGCCTCCATGCCTCCCGCTCGCCGGCCTTGAACGCCGGGTGATACCAACGCAACGCGAACCACGCGCTCGCTATCCCGAGGAGCGCGCCCGCAATGACATCGATCCCGGAATTGTTGTAGTCGAAGTATCGGGAGCAGGTGACGATTAAGGCGGTGCATCCGGTGGCGAACGGGGCGATGAAGAGATATAGCGGGGCGGCGGCGGCGGCGCCCGACACGTTGTGGGCCGGAAACAGCCCGGATTGGTCGTTGATGTGAAGGAAGGTGACGCCAAACCGGTAGCAGTAGTAGAGCGAGAAGTAGAACAGTCCGGACCAGGAGACTGATGCAACAGGTTAGTGAATGAGTTCCGCACCTGGGGTCGAGTGTGGGAATACAAACGAGTTGCATAACGGCTAGGAAAGCTCCTGAACGCGTCCCGCAGTTCTACATCTTGGAATTGGCAAATGCCTGGAGAGACGTAGATTTTATCTTGAAATAATCCCGTGGTAACCGTGGAGACAGTGTACTCTTTAATCCTCGATAGTTCCGGATGGCACCGAGCGATCATGTTCGGTCGCGGTTTGCCGATGCGTGTCTGGATCGCTTGGACCAAGACGAATCCAACGGCGAAGCTCATTGCGAGTCCGAGATACCCAACTGGAAACGGCGTTAGTACCTTCAAAAGCGTCAGGATTGAATCAAGTCGCACCATGCAAGTTCCAACGGAAATGGGGATTCATGAAGGCGTCTGACGGAGCCCATCGTTCCGTGCGACACCGCAGGCCCAGGACGATGAGCTCGACCATCAAGATGAGAACCGCCGGCACCGCGAGCGAGATGGTCCATAGCAAGTATTGGTTCATCGATTGGCCTAAGAATGGATATGAAATGGAGGGATCGTTGAGAGAGAACGGCCGAATTGCAGGCGTCACATAGTTGAGCCCGATCCCAATGCCGAAGGCGGATCTGATTCATCATTCTTAGCATCGGTAGATCTCACGGCGTAGCAAGTGAATTGACCGCTTACAGGAGAATAAGCCAGTCTGTCACGTAGGACAGATCGACCAGGATCCGACCCATCGACTCACGGAGGCGCGTCTGGATTTTGGCATTGAGGTTCCCAAGCCATGCACGGGCATTCTGAATCCAGAATATGCCTTTCTTCTTGATGTCGCCATAGGAGTCCTCAATCCATGCTTGGGCATTTTGCATCCATGTTTGGGCATTCTGAATCCGGAGTAGGACTTTCTCCTTAACTTTGTCCATAGTGTCCACAAGATATAGTAAGCTTTACCAAAGCGACTGTTAGCGGAAAGTACCGTTAAGCGATAGACGTAATAATGTCGGGTATACGACGTAATGGCAGTGATGAGGCTAGAATAGATGATTGAGAGGTCGGGTTCCGCCATTATGATGCGACGGCTTGCGACAACATAATCGGAAGCGGCAACCCAATCGATGGGGGGGCGATATCGATCTCCGGTCGTTCCATGCGTTATCCTGCGATAATAGCCATCTGCAGTGGTGTGGTCGATGCCAGCGGCAATCCTGCAATGCCAGTGGCCGTCTTCAATCACACTTTAAGTTCGTCCAACCCCATCACAACCCGTTCCATCATCTGGTGCGGAGTCAAGGTTCCCAGTCTTTGGTGGGTGGCTCCTTCCTCCCACTCATACTGCAAACATTCGAAAACCAGCCGATGATAGCGAGTGCCGGTTTTCGCTCCCAAGGCAGGGACCTCATTTTGAAGGACGTTGGCTTTAAATTCCTCTCGGGCTCCCGAGTACTGAGACTTCCATTCCAGCGTCTTCCACATGCCGATTTCGAGGAGCAATAAACCGAGGGCATAAATGTCGAACCCTTTGTGGAAACTCTTCTTCCACACCCCCATGGACTCAGGGTGCCGGTACATGAGGACCTCCTCGTTGCCTGTGCCATGCATCGGGTCGTAGATCATTTCAGTGAAATCGTGCTGACGAGACGAATCCAGTCCCAGGACATACGGTGCGGACAGATCATGGTGTCCGGACGTTGGCGAGCCGAAGAAGATGATGTTGTGACAGCAGTACGACTTGTGGAGCCAGTCGAGAGAATGAAATGACCACAGCGTCGTTGCCAGGATACTAGCCAGTCGGAACCGCACATCAAGCTCGGGTGCGCTCTTGTTTGCACCATTCATCATCGTATGAAGAGTCGGGAACTGCGCACGCTTCGAACTGGCCGTGTCGAGCGTTGTGAATACAACCGGGCACGCATGGATGATTCCGAAGCGATTAAACCTGGCGTCATCGGTGTATCCTAAACAATCCAACATATGCAAGTCCGGATTCCTCGAGTTACATGAATACAGCAACCGAGCAAGGTCGTCTATCCTTCTATGTAGAGCGTCACGAATTTCTTTGTTAAGGATACCCTTTTTCTCGGTATCGTAAGGGATCCAGTCGATGAGGATAGGAACATCCATATGCCTCGTCTGATTTGAACCTGGCGGGTGATAATTACCGGAGAGATCCAGCTTTTTGAAGAGGCCTGAGGCACGCTGTGGCTGCTTTTCGATGGGAACATCCATGCCACGTGCCCAGATCTGCTTCCGTGGCACGGACAACTGCGAAGACAACACTGGGAAAGGATGGCCCATCGCCATATTAATCCGCAATTGCTTCAGATGGACCAGATTGTTCAGGTATGGGTATGGACCATCCGTAGCCGATGCCAATATCTCCAAGTGTCCAGTATCATGGGTTTGAAGCAACAGCTCGCTCGTCCAGGAACGCCGATATAGCCCCACATGGCTGGGTGGAAACAGTTTTTCGAGCCTGTCGTTTAAGGCCCGAAGGTCTTTCAACAGCACTTCGAATTTCTCGGGGTCATCAATCACCCAATTGGCGCGCAATATCCAACCGTCTGGTAATTGATTCCCCGTATAATTTCTGGGGTCGGCCGCTCTGCTGTATAAATCCTTGTCGACAGATCCAGGCGACTCTTCCTGGAGCCCGTAAATGTCTTCCAACTTCTCGCAGTCCATAATGGTTTCCAACAGCCGACTCAATATCAATCGGGCCAGATCCTTGAGGCCTTCCGCACCCCATCCGCCAAACTCCTGCCACCGATCAAATTGATCTTTCTCCACACCCCATTGGCGGGCCCATGACAGGAGTCGGAATTCTTCAATCCGGATTCTTGCAAGCAAGCGCAAGGTATTAGGTCCGAGATTGTTTGATGCGGTGAAGGCTCGATAGCCTTTGACGCAACCGTCATAGAGCTTGTCGAGCGAGCCTGTGACGCCAGCGACATCAAAGGCGAATGCGGCTAGTTCTGTCATGGTTTTAGGACGGGAGGGATGCAGATCCGGGGACCAGACGTTTCAGTTGGTTTAAACAGGTGAGTAACACTGCCACGCGTGGTGCGAACCGAGGAAACCAGAGACTTCAGACGTAGAATGATAGGCGACAGGGGGAATGAAAAGGGCTGGACAAAGCGCAACGAGGCTATCAACCACGCTGAGTTCGTAAAGGATCCAGAAGGCAGATTAATCACGAGATATTAAGAGCAACGGAAGATCGGAATGCTCCTATTTTCGGGAGCTTTTCGTGGTGATTCACCTGGTTGCACTACTCCAGATGTGTTGGACGGACGATGCAAGTCGCGGGATGTCCGCTTGACGAGTGCACGCGGCTACCACGTCATTGGCGACGCTTGAAGGGCATTATCAAAAGGAAAGAGTTAGCCATGCCTATAATTATTGGAACATAGGCAAAGACTAAGACATCGGGATCAGAAAAGCGGCGACTAAGATGGAGGTCCGAAAACCTTCAAGGAGCACGCAGTTCAACTCGAAACAAACGGAGCCAGGCACCCCTAATCGTCGCCTTTCTACCTGAGGCGATTGTCCAATCAGCGATCTCCTCCAAGTGGCTGAAAGCCTCCTTAATCAAAACATCCATATTGAGGCTTCACCTTCCGTCTCCCCATCCTGCTTTGACATTGGCAATTAATATCTTGACCTAAAATCAGGTAAGCCTACAAGGGCTACAATCGAGAATAATATACTCAGCCGCGCGAGATGGATCGTACAAATATCCCTCAAGAGATCAGGTTGAGGCCGCGATCTGACCTTGTCCCTCCTCTTAACATCCCATCTCATAAAGCCGTTGGTTGATCGTTTCGTTTTGCTCACAGTCGTTACTCATCAGCAGTCCTTAGTCGTTCGTTTGACGTGTCCATAGCATATTTGAAAGTGTTACTGTTGGCTACTAGTTCAAATAATTCTTCGTTATCTTGTCAGTCATGAAGGCATCATGGATCCTGGGCGCTGCCCTCCTATCCCACACCGCCGTCGCGACCTTCTTGCCTCCACCTTGTGTCAAGAAATGTATCAAGGAGGTCGGATGCGATCTTCTTGACCTCAAGTGTAAGCGACGCTAACCCCGGCCATATGAGACGTTACAGCTCATCATATCACTTAGGCATCTGCAGCAAATCCGACGACTGCGACGCCGGTCCCAGCTTCTTCGACTGCGCCGAGAGCGAATGCGGCGACAGCTTCCGCAGCGACAAGATCATTGACAAGCTCCAAGGCCTCTGCGGCAAGAAGAACAAGCCCTTCAAGCACCCGGGCAACGAATGCCCGAAACCAAGCACGCCCGGGAAGCCGCCGCAGAGCAAGCCTCCATCCATAAGCACCAAGGAACCCCACCCGAAACCCACCAAGCCTCCCGGCTCGAAGCCGCCCCCAGAGACGCCGAAGCCATCCACCCTCACGCAGGTAACCGTAGTGCCGGTCCCGTGCGAGGCGTGCCAGTCGAGCAAGACCCCTGACGCACCGAAGCCGAGCGGCTCAGGGAAGCCTCCAAGTGGAGGGACCGGGACACCGCCGAAGCCGTCGGGCAGCAAGCCATCAAAACCGACTACGGGTCCGTCGGCATCGAAGCCGGCGCCGCCTAGCTTTACGGGCGCCGCTTCGTCGGTTTCGGTGGAACGGATGGGTCTTTTGTCAGGGCTGCTCGCTATGCTGGCTCTGTTCTAGTTGTTATTCTGGGGTATCCTAGTTTCCGGTCTGGCCATCGTGCATCTGTTTGCGTTGAGGATTGGGATCCTTGGCCGAATATAATGAGGTCAGTGAGCGGGTTGCCATTGGAAATTCATGGTGGAATTTACTACTATGAAAATCTGGGGGATACCGGGGTAATGAGATAGGTGTAATGTACAAACCTTCCATGATAACATACACAAAATTCCAAACGCTTGTAACTCGCACACTTCAAGGCTCCTTGACTAGGTTCACAGCCTTGCCACATTCTTGGTATAACCATTCCCCCCCTTCACCACCCCGTAGCATGGCCCACCCTTCCTATGCATCGCAATCAAATCTCCCGCAATCACATCCGGTCGCTCCCACGCCGCGAAATGCCCCCCCTTCCCACTCGTGCTCTCCCACACCACCTTCCCCAGCGTCCGCGCCCACGTCTTTGGGATCACAGTCAACTCCCGTGGGAAGTACGCCAACCCCAGCGGCACCCCTACGATGTGCTTCTCCAGTCGCGTCCGATCCGTCATCCGCGGCGTGCTCTGGTGCATGATCTCGTAGTAGATTCGCACCGACGCCGCCGGGCCGGCCCGGCTGAACCAGTAGATCGAGATCCACGTGAGGATCTCATCGTCCGTCCAGGGATAGGCGTCAGTCCAGTCGTGCAGCTTCTCGACGATCCAGGCGAGGAGCGCGACCGGCGAGTCGGCGAGCGCGTAGCCGAGCGTCTGGGGTTTGGTGGATTGCTCGATGAAGTAGCCGCGGCCGGATTTCGCGAACCACGCGGTGCGGGCGAGGCCGGCTTTGTCGGCGTCAGAGTAGGGGGTGAGGGCGTGCTGGAGCCAGAGGAGCGGGTTGGAGGTGAAGGAGGGGGGTTCGGCGCGGATCATGTTGATGTGGACGGACTTGACGCTCTCGGGATGGAGAAGCGACAGGGCTCGGGTGATATACATTCCCCAATCACCGCCCTGGCAAGCTAGGAAGAGTTAACGAAGCCGATTTGCGCTGGGACGAAATAGCATACCGTATTGGGTGTATCCGAGCGTCTGCATCAGCTTCTGGCATACTTCGACGTATTGCTCGACTCCAAACCCGGGCTTCTTGACCCCTTCCGAAAAGCCGAAGTTTGGCAGCGATGGCGCTACGATGTGGAATGACGGACCCTTCCCATCGCCATTAAGGAGCGGAAGTAGCTTCTGCACCTCGATAAACGAGCCTGGCCCTGTTGACAGATCAGCTCGTCTCATCCAGATCATCCAGATCAACGGGCTGTGACATACACCCATGAACAAACAGCAACGGCACTGCCCTCTCCACCTCGCTCTTCTGATGCACGAAGTGTATATCCAACGTCCCAAAGCCGTCCACCATGACCGGAGCCGTGAACTGCGGCATCGTGTTCAATCCCGCTTCCGCAGCCTTGAAGTCAAACCCATCCTTCCAATACTCCACCAACCTCTTTATCTCGGCTTGCGGGGCGCCGCGTTCCCATTTATCCTTTTCGCCCAGCGGGATCTCGCCGGGGAACGTCACGGTCGAGAGCTTCGACTTGAGCTCGTCGATCCCGGCTTCCGGGAAGGAGACTTGGAATGGCGCGGCGGACATTTTGATGCGGATTCGGAAGCAAGCTATCAGTGGATTTACGATGTTTTAAAGCTATCGCTCACGTTGATTTCTAATTGTTCAAGCTCCAACACGCTCTACAGATCATTGCTTACATAGTACAGTGCAAGTGTGATGGATACCATGACGTTCGGTACGAGACTGGGGATTGCTAATAGCCGGATGAGAATTCGGTACATGAATGCGGAGCTGCTGTTATGCCGACCTTCACCGAAGTGATTACTCATCCTTCCTACGACCACTTTCGTTCCTGCTCTCCCTTTCTTCACCTTTCGTTTCGTGGTAAACCAGCTAATTACTTTATCTCAGCAATCAAGACCATTGATTCTACAAAACAACACAGTGGCAAGTAGTAGTAATTTCATGCTCACCTTCCTCTTCGGCATATAGAGGCTACCACTAGAGTACTCCGTCACTACGTAAATACTACACTCTAGGCCAGTATATATACAACCTTCACACCTCTCTGGGGCTTATGTTCGGTCCTTGATATGCCGTTTGTTGGTCGCTTCGAAGAAGTTGGAAATATACTAGAGAAATGTAACAGGAAAGCAGGGAGCGATATGGGAAGGCATGAACACGTTCAGAGGAAAATAAACCTGTTACTGTCTCTGTCTAGTTCTTCAATCCTTTTGATATTGTTCGTTAAAATCTCCTCTTATTAAGTAGCGGATTGAAGATATCAGTAGCCCCGGACCAAAGCGGCAAAGAGTGTACTACCTTACAGTCCACCTTGCGTGTTGACATCGGCGCCCTTGCCGAGCAGCAGCTCGACGATATCCTTATCGCCCCCGAACGAAGCGGCCTACAGCGAGTTACCGTAGTCTCCACCTTGTGCGTTCACGTCGGCGTCTTTGCTGAGCAGCACCTCGACGATATTCTTGTGGCCCTCGTCCGAAGCTGTGAGGACACACAAAGAGGAGCGTAGTGTGATAGGTCACGAGTGGTCAACGAGTATCACTGGACTCGGCTGATAATCAATTGAGGTTTATGTATACCCATTTTCACTAGACTGATCCTTGAAGAAGGAAGAATGAGAGCGTTGAGAGGATACTATCCCCTCCCAGCCCCTTCGCTGGCGCTGGTGGGAAAATCTCACCAGCCCCTCTCTAATTCGATGCGCCTTGGCAGACTCTTGGTAAAGCAGATTTCGCTGCGTGAAGGAACGGGTCACCACTCACCAGCCTAGCCCAGCAATAGCCCAGTTTCTCTACGTGGAGGAACGAGCCACTCAGCCCACAACATCGCAATTTCCTTACGTATGTTATGGTCCCAGACCTGTGGCCTGGGCCCTTGGGTGTGGCTGGTGGATTGCATGGAGGATTATCAAGGAGCAGCCATGTGGGAGCTGTGTGTCAGGACAGCAGAGAGGAGTCGATATCTCGCGCACAAAGGCGCTGGGAGATTTCTTCCTTTTCTTTCTCTTCAGTTTAGATTAATGGAACTTGGTAATCGCAGACCTTGCGCATCCAGACCGTGTCACGTGCGTGTCTAGTAGTAAGTTAATTGAAGTCTAACAGCTTAGATTTCGCTTTATGATAGTTGTGCCTAAAATATAGAGATTTATTCGGCTGAAGTAGATAAGAAATTAGATATAGTTATCCTAATTACTCCATTCTAGGAGAGTCGCCAGTGAAGATTGAGTGTGAGGATGGTCAATACCTAATGCCTTTTCCTGCAACGCTAAGCATTCCGACATTAAATTAGTAGCATCCTGCTGCCGATCTTGACCTTTCCACGTAAATGCGAGGTTGGTCCTGCTGATCAGCGTGTCTGGATGCTCTGCGCCAAGCACCCTCTTTCTCGTCTCTATCACTTGCACCTCCAGCTCTTCGGCCTCCTTCCATCGGCCTTGATTCC